>NC_066580.1:268451661-268751661 GCF_024323335.1 Lathyrus oleraceus
GTCCATGGCTTGTTTTAGCAAGTCTAAAACTCCAAACATTATACAACTTTGGATGGCTTAATGTGATGATTTCAACAACTTCCTTGCACGAATTAGAGTGGGTTTCAATCATGAATTTGGCATTCCCATGCACCCATGCACCCATGAACCAAGGTTTACTCAATTTCATTCAAATTTGGAAAGGTGCATTTATCGTTTCCTTGGCCTATAAATTAAAGCACATTTGCTCGGAATTAAGGAAGAACCTTGCGCAAGCTTTGCTATCCATTTCCGTAGCCTCACTCCATAGAACTCTGAATATTTCTTTGAAATCGATTTTTTGTTCAACTCAAGTTTGTGAACAGAAACTCTAGAGGTTAAGTCCCTTTTCCATTCCATTGAACTTCTGTAAGCAAGAGGAAGAGAAATCACTAAGAATTGCATCAAGAACCAAGCTCAGAAGTTGCTCACAGAAGGTGAATTTCACCAAACTTCATCTCTTCGATTCTCCCTCAATACTCTAGATCTAAACTCAATTTTGTGATAGCTGATGTCCTACTAATGTAGGCAATGTGACTGAGTTATTTTGAGCTTGAATCGAAGCAACTCAGGTTGGACACCTCGATTTTCATCTTCACTTTTCTAACTATAGAGTGAGAAATGGAACAAATGGAGGTGATATTCGTGATCCTTGCAATTTTTCCTTCAAAATGATGTATGATCCATCAATTTTTCGACATGTTTAATCCTGCCAGTCTGATGACCCTCACCGAAGAAGATAACCGGAGCTAGGGCTCCGATGGTTGCGTGGCATGACCCACACCCTTGGATCTCTCTTCCATGTTTTAATCTTGACCTTTGTTTCTTATTACCATGTGTGTGACGCATTGACTGAGGTGCATTGTGGAACACGCGCTTCTGGTCATCAGATCTGCCACCCCAATTAATGAGGGAGATCTGATGGCTCTTATTTTTCTGTTTTATTTTATTTTTCTAAAATGATTTTTAAATAGCCCTTTATTTTAAAATTCACTATAAATTCATTTTTTTATCCAAAAATTATAGGACCAACACCAAAAATTCACAAATATTTTCTTCTTCCCGTTCATGATTTAAAATTAATTTTTGGATTAAGTTTAGCATTTTTTGTGAATTTTTTGATTTTTAACTTATTTTCATTAGTTTTTAATTACTTCTGACTTTTGAGAAATACCAAAAAATATAGCCAATGGTCCTTTGACCTTGTTTGACCTATGATAAATCCCTTGGCCATTTCCTTGGGGTGATAAAGGGGTTTTAGGTTTTCGATCTTTGAAAACTTTTTTTAATGTTTAAAATTAGTTTAATTGATTTAATGCTTTGGTGAGCTTTTGTATTGACTTTGTGTTGACCTTACTTCTATTTGGCCTTGGTCTTGGTTGAATTGGACCTTGACTTGGTCAATACCATTGGATTTAGGGGGTTGATGAAGTTTAAAACTTCAGCTCTCAAGATGAATGAATGGTATTAATTAAGTGAGGTTCATCCCTTTAACAATTTGGGATCCCCTTCACTTCATCTCTCTATTTTCATCTCATTTCTTCCCCAATCATATTTTGGCCAATGACTTCTCATGGATCATTAGCTAGTTGATTCATCAATGACCTTCTATCAGATGAATCAACATGAGCTTGATTGAGATAGACCTATCCCCTCTTGTTTTTGTGTGTGGTATGCTTTAGGAGCTTGGTTTTGAATACCTTGCTCTAGCATGCATTAACACCAACATTATTATTTACCTTCCTCAGATAGTTGTGACTTATACATAAGTCCAATTACGATTGCTTAACATAGTGCTAAATTTGCCTCAAGGCACAAACTAACATACTAACATACTAACTTGACAACTAACATTTAATTTTCTTGTCATTTACTTTAATGCAATTTAAATTCTTGAATTTTATCATTCCTTGTCATTTACATTCATGCAAATTGTTTATGCTTCAGTCATTTTCTCTTTTCCCACTTGGGCTTATGTTTATGATTCAATTATTTTTCATTTTGCTCACTTGAGCCATTATACTTTGTGCTTGTGATCTTTTTTTATGTGTGGTCTTAGGGCCTTAAAACACTTAAGAAAAACAAAAACATTAAAAAACACAATGGTGGACTGTGGGATCTCTGTCTGTGACTTGATTTGGACATATGGACATAGAGTATGCAACATTCCTGAGCTATGGAAGAAAAACTTAGCCAATGCCATTAATTTGAGACCAAAAAGATGGACAATGCCATTCATCTAACACAAGCTTGAGATACTCCCTTGGGTTTATCTGATACATTATTTCTCTTTTTCTAAATTGTTATTTTTATCTTGTTGTTATTATTTGATGTTTTCTCTTAGCATATGTTTTCAGGGATTTCTCATCTGATATACATAAAGGACATTGAAGGTTGCTTGCTTTGGAGTGCTAGCTCGGATGATTGGTTATCTTTATTTGATTCCATTGGGTTTCTTATTAATTGCTTGGATGATTATGGCTTTGTTGTTTGCTTGACAATCCAAAGGAAATGAGTTTCTATCTGACACTATTGTCTTGTGGAGGCTTCCCATGGGTTATATCTTTTCAACTCAAAACTCTTAATCTTGTCTAGGATAGCCTCTTCATCTCCACCTCCCTCTTCTTTAATTTCAAAATCTCCTTCTCCTTTTCAAAACTTCTTTGTTGTTTTTCAACTTAGGATTGTTTTAACAAGTAGAAAACTTGGCCTTATGCCATTGATTTTCAAACTACTTTCTTAATCAAACTTGTAAAAAGACTTAATCATATTGACTTTATTTTCAAAAAGACGAAAAATAACTAATAACCTCATCTAATCATTTTGGCCATTTGGTGCCTTTTTCCTTTTAACCTTTTCCAAAAGAAAGCATTTTAGATTTGAGTTATCCTAGGTTGAGATATAATTCTCCCATTCCATGATATGTTGAGTGTAAGACTTTCCATTTATTAGGGGTTAATGGTATACTTGTTGATTTAATCCAAGTTGGACCCCCCCCCCCCTCTTAAATGTTGTAAAGCCCTCATTATCGGTGGATGTTTAGTTGAGTATTATCACATTGATAACAAAAGATCTTTTAGCTTTTATTAAAATAAATCCATCAATCTGTGAAATTTTTACCACTAACTACGATGTTTTAAACCCTCATTTATGTTGGCACGTAGGCATAAGACCAAAGGTCTTATCAAACACAAAATGTAAATAATGAACTCTTTTCTCATCCCCCCATTCTATATTTAAAACAAATATAATTTCAACCGAAACAAATGCACACAAAAAGGGCTCCCTAGGAGTACCTAGGACATTTTGGGTGCTAATACCTTCCCTCTGTGTAACCAACCCCCTTACCTGTAATCTCTGACATATTATTAGTTTTGATTTGGGAACTCCTTATCTTTGGGTTTTATTCGTACTTTCTTCCTTTTCCTTTGGAAATAATGAAAGCGCGGTGGCGACTCTGGTTTTATTGATGTTGAGCTAACCAATAGCTCAGTGGTCGTGAATTTACCGCTACGAAAAAAAATGGCGACTCTGCTTGGGAGTAGTCCCAAGTGGGTTTAGCCTAATTTTTGTGTGTATTATATTTGTTGATTATTGATATTTGTATGTTTGTATATGTTGCATGTATGATATTTTCTGTCTATTATGCTTGGTGATCTTTGTATGGTGAGATAAGTTATATACCCAAACTTGAGTGAAATCTAAGATAGGAGGATGGTATAGTCATGTTTGGCTCGTGTGGAGTAGTCCATAACGAGTTGGTTTGAGATTCATCCACTCAGTGGAGACCCCTTTGGAGTTATTGGTGCCACACGAGTAAGTCGTGGATAGACACTAGTTTCTCTGACCTGGGAGTCTGAGAAGCTGAGAATCGTACAACATTTAACTCGACTTGGCCTATTTAGGACGTAGTGCAAAGACTGTTCAAGTGTAGACTTGATAATAGTTGTTATGTGATACTACACTTAGACGAGTTTCTCTTGAGAATACTATGGGTTGATGAATCAGTCATCCAAACCTATAGTATCCAATAGATGCAATCACGACTCTGGGAACTTTTTAGAACATTCTCTACATGTTTTACCCTTAGTACACTCCTTTGGGATGGTTCTTAACCCAACTCTATGCTCGTGACTCGCAACAAACCCATTGATTCATGGTTGATCTGATCAGTTACCCTCAATATGAATGGATCTTGGGTGTTGATTGGGTGAAAACCCTAATCCACCAAAATGGATGATTGATCTTGACGATGAGTTGATCTATCCCTTGACCTTTGTTTGTGTTTTCCTTGTGTGTGATTGTTGCATTCATGCATACATGCACATCATAACATTCATCACAAAAATAAATTTTAAGGAACTAAGGTCATGTTTGCAAATATTTCCAGACCTTGTATTATGGGCGAAGGAAGACTAAGAAATACGATTTCAGATGTCCAGATTTGAAAGAGTTAAGGAAGCTAACATCCTTTGTAGTTGATCCCGTGGATTTCAAAGAACGTTATGGGAAGCTTCTGTATGTGCTGTCTACCAAGGTTGTTGAAGGACTTTTGAGCGTGTTGGTTTAGTTCTATGATCCTCTCTACCAGTGCTTCACCTTTCCTGATTATCAGCTTATTCCTATGTTGGAGGAGTATGCCTATCTCTTAGGTATACCCGTATCTGACAAGGTTCCTTTTACTGGATTAGAGGAGATTTCTAAGTCTCAAGTCATAGGTGATGCCCTTCATTTGAAGAAGTTTGAGATTGATGCAAATATGACGAAGAAAGGAGGTATTTGAGGTCTAACTTATGAGTTTTTGATTGGGAGAGCTACCAGTTTTTCTCAAGCCAGTATTATGGATACCTTCAAGGCTATCTTCGTATTGCTTATCTATGGTTTAACATTGTTCCCTAACATTGGCAACTTTGTCAATGTTAATTCCATTAGAATCTTCTTGATTAAGAATCTTGTTCCAACTATGTTGCATAACATGTATTTCTCCTTACATCTAAGGAATTCTAAGGGTAGTGGAACCATTGTGTGTTGCATCCCTCTTCTATACAAGTAGTTTATTTCGCACTTGCCTCAAACACGTCTTTCTAGAGGACAAGCAATTTCTACGGTGGTCCCATAGACTTATGTCTCTCACTAATAATGATATGAATTGTTATAATTTTGTATACGATGGCTTGAAGTTTATTGATAGTTGTGGTGAATTCTCTAATGTGCCTCTCATTGCTACACAAGGAGGAATCAACTACAACCCTACTTTGGCTCATCGTCAACTTGGATTCCCCTTGAAAGATAAACCTAATAACGTTCAGTTAGAAGGTTTGTTCTATTAAGAGGGTAAAAATCCCCAAAACTTGAAGGGTAGGATGGTGCGTGCTTGGCATAGTGTCCATAGGAAAGGAATAACCGAGCTTGGACCGCACAATTATGTAGCTTTAGAACCTTACACTAGTTGGGTGAAGAAGAGAGCCTTAGAGCTTAAGATGTGGTTGAACCATCAACTCTCCCAAACTAAGATGTAGAGGACTTAGAAGACACACTAGCTAAGATGAAGCAAGATAAGGACCTTTGGGAAGAACGATTCCATGCTTTGAATCAAAAGCAAGTGGAGTTGCAACTTAAGAAGAAAGATAAGGATGCACTCATTATTATCCTTGAAGATCATGCAGTTAAGAGAGAGAGAGAGAGAGAGAGAGAGAGAGAGAGAGATGATTTATTTTCCTCTAGTATCCCTCAGACTTCTATGGCTTGGAAGAAGATCGTCGATCAGCTCGTCATCGAGAAAGCTCGTATGAAGACCGCATACGAGTTAGAGATCAGACGCATTCGAAAGAAGTAAATGCCCATAGCCAGTTCATCTGATGCAGTTGCTAGGGATCCTTTGGATGCTATTTTCCTTTTCTCTTGTATTTGTATTTTGGTTTCTAAAATTGTACTCAGTGTAATCCTTCCAAATATTATGAATAAAAATGAGATTTTATGTTCAAATCAAATTGTTATTATTGTTGAAATATTTTCAAATAAGACTTTGTATGTTCCTTGAAAATAATAAAATCAAAAACATTACATTCATGCATCATTTGCATCACATGTTTCTTGCATTCTAGCCCTTCGGCCAGGTGTCTCATGATCTTCATCTTTGTATCAGTCAAGCGGATGCATTAGCACAACACTCGTGCTAATCATCAACATAATATGGATCAATTGGAAAACGAAAACCATGAATCAAGAAAGAGATTGCTAGACTTACTACTCTTATGGAGTCTCTCATCACAGCTCAGAGTCAGGCGACTCCAATTCCTGTACCTTTGCAACAACGGACAATTATCTCTGAGATTACCTCAACGCCCGTATATGTGGCTCCAGTAAACCAGCCAGCGCACTCTATGCTTGTCGGATTCCTTCGGTTAATG
Source organism: Lathyrus oleraceus (assembly GCF_024323335.1). Taxonomy (NCBI): domain Eukaryota; kingdom Viridiplantae; phylum Streptophyta; class Magnoliopsida; order Fabales; family Fabaceae; genus Lathyrus; species Lathyrus oleraceus. The sequence continues at coordinate 268,458,090 of NC_066580.1, forward strand.
CCTCAAAACTATGTTCCTGAAGGTTATGCTCCTACCATTTCTCCTATCCCGACATCTCGCCCAGTCATGTCTACCCCTTCTCCTGTTATGCACGTCATGCCTCGTCTTGAAGAGACTATCTACCATTCTGAGCCGTCTGAAGGCCCAGATATGTATAAAAATATGGGTGAAATAAAGGATCAGTTTCAAGAACCGAAGAAGGAAATGAAGACCCTCAGGGGAAAAGGTTTGTTTGGGAAGAGTGCTTCTGAGCTCTGCTTGGTGCCTAATATGAAGATACCTGTTAAGTTCAAGGTCCATGACTTTGAGAAATAAAAGGGGAACACTTTCCCTATAAGCCATCTTGTAATGTATTCCTGCATGATGTCAACCCAAATAGGTAACGACCAGTTGCTCATTCATTATTTCCAAGATAGCTTGATGAATGTCGCTCTTTGTTGGTACATGCGTCTGGACAGTGGTAGCATCCGTACAGTGGTCTAGGATAGCTTGACCTGATCATGACCAACTTCGGTCTATGTCTCATAGAGACAAAGATACATTTAAGAAATATGCGCAGAGGTGTAGAGAGCTAGTCACTCAGATTAGTCCTTTGTTGGAAGAAAAAGAAATGACCAAGATCTTTCTCAAGACTTTTAGTTCATTTTACTATGAACGTATGATTGCTAGAGCTCCCAATGATTTCACCGAGATGGTAAACATGGGGATTCGTCTAGAGAAAGGTGTCCATGAGGGAAGATTGTCTAGAGAAGAAGTGTCAAATAGTAAGAATTATGAGGGTGGTTTCTCAAAAAATAAGGATGGAGAAACTAATTCAGTGACTGTGGAGAGGTGAAGGAAGCCTTATGTTAAGAAGAGTTCCATACCTCATCAACAACATCATTAAGTGTCTTATGTTATTCTAGTGTTTGCCAATAATTATGTCGTTCAAACAGCAACAATCCAAACTCAACGACAACAACGTGCTCATAACAAAAATCACAACAATAATCATCATGACAACTATGAGAGGAAGAAGGACACGTTTGACCCTATTCCGATGTCTTATGCCGAATTACATTTGTCTCTTATTATCAAGAATTTGATTCAGCCAAGAAGTCCTCTGCCTATGTCTGGACCACTTCCATGGTGGTATAGTCCTGATCATCATTGTGCCTATTGTAAGACCCTAATTTTGACGCTAAAATCCCTCATACTATCTCATGATATACATTGGCTTTGGGATCACACCTTGGCATCCTCCTTACCCCTTATTCATTGGGTTTGCATTGGGAGAGATCGCCAAGAACATTTGATTGTATCATACTTTTTTTTTCATTATTTACTAACCAAAATGCCAAAAATATTTCTATGTATAGCTTTACTTCTTTTGTAGGTAGTGTGTGCATCCACCCATGCTCTATCAAACTCACATCTAGGGTTTAACACCCTCAGTACAAGGAGATAAATTAAGAGATGGTTCATAATGGTTCTATAAATCATGTATGGATACCCATGATCTTCACTTATCATTTTAATCAATAATTCATCAAGAGTTTGAAGCTTGTTTGCCTTGGAAGCCCTAATTCATCTGAGTATCTTGTGTGACTTCCTCAACAAGTTTCTTCAACATTTGATCAAATATTTCAAGGGATACTTCATATTGCATCATATTATACATATATGATCCTCCATGAGTCCCAAATATCAATAGAACTTCAAGTTTGCATGTTGGTTCAAGGTGGTTGACTAGAGAAAGTCAACTAGTCAAGACTGGGGGTTCCCAATACCCTATCTCCTACAATTTTTGTCATATGAAAATGATTCCAAGAGAAAAGTTACTCTTTATGACATTAAAAACAACTTTCATGTTGACATCAAGATCTAATTTTTCTTGGAAGGTCATTTTTTATGGTGAAAGATTACAAGTCATTTTGTCTGTGCCCTAGTTAAGAGGTCAATTTCCAAGGACCAAAACTTGCTTAATATTTATGATATGAAGGCGATCCAAGTCTCATGATCAATTTCAAGATGTATTCTCCAACTTTTATTCTTTGAGAAATATCAAATTCAACTTTGAAGTGCATGTTCCAAGAGGAAACATTATAGGTCATTTTGGGCCATTACCATTGAAGAAGCAATTTTCCTCAACTTCAAAAATCCATAACTCCCTTATCCCAAATCCAAATGATGTTAACTATGTGACCAAATTAAATAGGAATGAAAGAGCTACAACATTGGTGAAGAAACCATTTTCATTTGGAGCTCATAGCAAAAGTTATTCAAGGTGGAAGAAGCGGTCATTTGACTTTCTACTTAGAAAATTTTCAATTATGTTCAATTTCTCAAACTTCCACCTCAAAATTCATCATGATTCAAGCTTCAAATGGAAAAGTGTTCAACATCAAATTTGTTCCCCTTAATTTAACCTTTCAAAAAAGTCTAAGATCACCTAATTTGGACAAGATTTGAATGACTTGCGCATGGTGTAGCGGAAAATTCATGACCATTAAGCTAGGGATAAGCTTATGTCAACAACACCAGAGTCACCACCGTGCTTTTACTATTTCCAAAGGAAAAGGGAAAAGTATGAACAAAACCCAAAGATAAGAGGTTTTCAAATGAAAACTAATAAAATGCCAGAGGTTACAGGTAAGGGGGTTGGTTACACAGAGGGAAGGTGCTAGCACCCAAAGTGTCCTAGGTACTCCTATGGAGCCCTTTTTTTTGTGCACATGTGTCTTTAGTATAAATGATGTTTGAGAAAAAATAGAGTGTGGGTATGAGAAAATAATTTATTCATTATATTTTTGTGTTTGACAAGACCTTCGAACTTGTGTGTACGTACCCATATAAAAATGAGGGATCAAAACCTCGTAGTTCGTGGTAAAACTTTCAAATAAGAGTGTAAATTGCTTTTAACAAAAGTTTAATAAGAAGAGGAACAAAAGGCCAAAATTTTGAATGGGGTTATTAGGTCTTTTTGTTTTTTTAAATTTAAGTCAATATGGTTAAGTTTATTTACAAGTTTGATTTAAAAAAAAGTTTGAAAATTCAATGGCATAAGGCCAAAGTTTCTAATCATTAAAACATGTCTAAGTTTGAGATCACAAGCAAAGAAGGTTTTTGAAAAGAGGGAGAGATTTTGAAATTAAAGAAGTGGGAGGAGATGAAGAGGCTATCCTAGGCACAAATTTAAAAGTTAAGAGTTGAAAAGATCTGACCAATGGGATGCAATCCAACAGACAAGAATGTCATATAGAAAACCCACTCTCCATTTGGACTTTGAATCAAACAATAATCAACAAGCAATTAGAAATATCCATACATTATGAAGATCAAGACATCAAATAAAGACAGCCACATCCAAGCAAGCAATCCCATAAGCTAGCAATCCTCTTTGTCTTTTCATGTATCGGATGAAATATTTCTTGATCAACTCACAGCAAAGCATCAGACACAAGAGAAAAACAACAATTAGCACAAAGACAGAGTACCATATCAATTCAAACAAGATCCAATGCTTGCATCAGATGAAGGCTCGGTTCACAATAACTCAGTCTAAAAAATGTTTGCATTGGCCAAGTCCTTTTTACCCAGGGAATGTTGCCTAGTTTTAAGTCCAAGAGTTCATATCAAGATCAACAGTCCACCAGATTTTTTTAGGGTTTTTGTTGTTATTAAGTATTTTAAGGTCCTAAGACCACAAACAAAACAAAAATGCACAACTAATATATACAATCACAGAATATAGCTCAAATGAGCAAAGTAAAAATGACATAAACATAAACAAGTTAAATGGAATGTAAATGGAAGTGAATGATAAATGACTGAAATTTAAATTTCATAAAGTAAATGACTTGAAAGTAAAGCAATATTAACAAGGGTTAGTCAAATGTTAGTCAAAAGTTAGTCAAGTGTTAGTGGTGTTTTTCTAATTGATTAAGTCATTCTTTGGGGAACACTCAACCATTCATTCACAAGTATGAATCCTTAAACCAAGACATCTTCCATGAGAAGGGCTCAAACTTGGATAATTCAAAAAGTATGCCACTAGCTCTCATGAAAGAGAAAAGTTCAAGTTTCCATACAATGCCATGAAGAATAGGAGGCTTACAATCTCTCTTACTTGAATGCTATGCCTTTAGGATCAAATTTAGCTATATGTTAAGCAATCGTAATTTGACTTATGTAGAAGTAACAACTATATGAGGTCGGGAAATAAAAATTTAGGTGTTAATGCATGTTAGAGATTTGGTATGAAGAATCAAACTCCTACAACATACCACACACAAAAAGAAAATATCAAGAGGGAGGGACTTATCTCAATCATACTTGTATTGGTTCATCTGATACAAGGTCATTCATGAACCAATTATCCTTAAGACATTAGAGATTTCATTGGTTAAAATGAGGGAATGGGAAAGAATAGGGATGAAGATGAAGAGGGAGGGGAAGATAGAAACGCAAATTGACCAAGGGAGGATTTTCATCAAAATCAAAACCTTCCATTCATTTTAGGAGATGAAATATACATTTCATCAATCCCCTAAATCCAATGGTTTTAATCCAACAAAAGTCAAATCAACCTTGACCAAGGCCCAACCAGAAAGTTAAACATCACAAGACCATAAAAATGGCTCAACATAATTTTTAAACAATTAATCAATTTAAAATTCAATTAAAAGTGAATTAAAATACATTTTAATTTGGTCAAAACCTAAAATCTCTTCAAAATACCAAATAAATGGCCAAGAGATTTATCCTAGGTCAAACAAGGTCAAAGGACGTTAGACAAAAAATTTCATGATTTTTGAAAAGTCAGAAGTAATTTTAAACAATTAAAAATATGCATAAAAACATTTAATTCATGAAAAATATCAAAATTAATCCAAAAAATGATTTTAATTCAGAATACGAAAGAGAAAAATATTTAAAGATTTTTGGTAAAAGGATTAAACAAAATCAATATGAAATTAATATGAATTAAACAAAATCAAAGGATTAAACATAAAATCAGAATTTAAAATAAAATAAGAAAAAAAAGGGCCATGAGATCTCCCTCATTAATTGAGGTGGCATATCTGATGGCCACGCGCGCGCGTTCCATGGTTGTCATCAGTCAACGTGTTGTACACATGGTAATTCAAACCAAAGGTCCAGATTAGAACATCCAAACATGAACAAATGGCCAGGAGGTGTGCCAGCACACCACCGAAGCTAGGGCTCCGATCATCTTCTCTAGTGACCTCCATCGGACTGGTCCAACTTCATCTCAATGGAAAATCAAAAACAAGGACACTACTTAAAAGAGAAAAATGCTCAAGATCACGAATTTGGCCTCAATTCTCTCCAATTCCAAGTATATAAAAAGATACATGGATTTGAATTTTTAGGATCATGAACTGAGTTGCTTCAATTTAACCTTAAAGAAACTCAATCTTGTTTCCTAAATTGGTAGGACTTAAGCCAACCAAAAATCACAAAGAATGGTGAATAATTGAGATAGAACCGAAGAGATGAAAATTCTAGAAAATCACCTTTGAGGGAGCTTGAAACTTGCTTGATCTTGCTCCCAATTGGCCTTGGCTTGAGTTCAAAAGCTTGCAGAAGTTGAATTGGATCAAGCAAAGGCTAGGATTCTTGGAGTTTCAGTCTCAAAACAGAAGGAGTTTTGAAACTCAATTTTCAAATGAAAACCTTCAAGATTGTCCTCTAATGGTGAGGGTTTGGATTGCAGGTTCAAAACATGGGTAAGGTGTCCCTAATTCTGAGAATGAAGGGTCTCATTTATAGGCAATGCAATTAGTTTCACATTATTCATTCAAAATTCCAAAAATAGCAATTCACCCTTGCATGGATGCATGGGCATGTGATAGGCCCATGACATGATGTAATCAGGTCCAAATTTCCTCATGTGCACTGCTGAAAGTGTGTCATGTGATCATGCAATAGTAATTGGAAAGTGAACATGAAAGTCATCCAAATGAAGCCTTGTGAAGAACACATGTGCAAGTCCTCCAATTCTTATCCAAATGAGATGATCTTGGACTTTTTAGAAAGGTGAGATCAAGGGGGACATCTTTCATGTTGAATAAGTTTCCATTTGAAGCTTGGATCATGATGAATTTTGAGGTGGAAGTTTGGTAAATCAAACATATTTGAAAATATTCTAAGTATCAATGGTAATGGCCCAAAATGACCTATAATGTTTCCTATTGGAACATGCCCTTTCAAGTTGAATTTGGATTTCTTTCAAGAATCAAAGTTGGAAAGCACAAATTGAATTTAATCATGAAACTTGAATGGTCTTCATCTCATAAAAGATGAGAAAGTTATGGTCCTTAGAAGTTGACCTCCTAACTAGGGTTCAAACAAAATGACCTATAATCTTTCACCATCAAATATGGCTTTCCAAGCAAAACTAGCTCTTGACCTCATCATGAAATTTGTTCGGAATCTCATAAAGAGAAACTTTTCTTTTGGAATAATTTTCATATGACAAACATTGTAGGAGATAGGGTCTAGGGAACCCCAGTTTTGACCAATTGACTTTCTCTAGTCAACTACCATGAACCAACTTGCAAACTTGAAGTTCTATTGATCTCTTGGACTCATGGAGGGTCATATATGCATAAGATGATATATAATGAAATATCCCTTGAAATATTTGATCAAATGATGAAAAAACTTGCTGAGGAAGTCACATAAGATACCCAGATGAATTAGGGCTTCCAAGGCAAACAAACTTCAAACTCTTGATGAATTCTTGATCAAAATGATAAATGGAGATCATTGGGATCCATATATGATGTCTAGAGTCAATGTGAACCATCTATAGATTAGTTTCCTTGCATTGAGGGTCTCAAACCCTCTATATGAGCTTGATGAGGCCTTGGTGGAAGCACACACTACCTACAAAAAAAATGTAAAACTATACATACACATATTTTTGGCATTTTGGTTAGTAAGAAAAGGAAAATAAAGTATAATATAATCAAATTTTCTTAGTGATCTCTCCCCTTGTAAACTCGATGAATGAGGGGTGAGGAGGATGCCAAGGTGTGATCCCAAAGCCAATGCATATGGTGAGATAACATGAGGGATCTTAGGGTCAAATTTGGGGTCTTACAGATGCCCCTATTTAAGGACATTCTAACTGAGGATGTGAAGGTTAAAATATCTGTATCAACTCAGTAGAATGGACTTAAATAACAATATATAGAAACAAATTTTGGTCCCTAAGATACCTTATGGTACATATGATATGAACGCTCAAATAATCTTTGCGGGGAGTATATTGCCAAAAAGGAAAAGAATTCGGAGAGACTGAAAATCCACAGGAGCGTAGTGCATTCCATAAGGAAAAAACTCATTGGGGAGACAGAGACTCTAGGGATAAAAGATATGCGTAGGCCATGGCTACGACTTGTAAACTGCTGGAGACATGAGGAGAATTTCCATGAAAATAAATCAATGGAAGGACTCGATTGGGGATAAGGGAAAATCTGCAGAGGAAACAGGTTGATTAGAACAAAGCTGAAATACCTGAATCAAACTCAACTAGGGAAGAATGATCTTCAACACAGGAGAACCAAAAGTATATTATCTATTACCGGTTAGGGTAAACATAATACACTATGAAAGAGGGACATCCGTTACCGGTTAGGGTAAACATATCAAGGATGACTCGATGAGGAGAAAGAGGTGTATTCATTACCGGCTACCGGGTAAGAATAGCCTGCTGGGGTAAAAGATCAAATAGGGTTTACAACTACCGGTTACTGGGTAGAAGACCAAAGAGAGAGTATCCGTCATTGATTAAATTGAACATATCAAGGATAGATTCGGAGGAAGAATATTCATCATCAGTTAGGATGAACATATCAAGGATAGACGGCCGGGGAAAAATAGGAATTATATCTATCAATTTATGGATAGAATACCAAAGAGAAAATATCTGTCATCAGTTAGGATGAACATATCAAGGATAGACTCAGAGGGGAAAGTAGGATTTATAACTACAGGTTACTGGGCTGAATACCACAAAGAGGAGAAAACCTGTCATCGGTTAAGATGAACATATCAAGGATTAACTCGTTGAGGAATAAAAGTAGGGATTACAACTACCTTTTTATTGGGTAGAAAACCAAAAAGGAAGAATGTTCGTCACCGGTTAGGATGAACATATCAAGGATATACTGCTTGGGGAAATGCGAAAACGAATCCACTAGGCAAAACAAAGGAAGTAGATTACTTTTACTGGGTATTGGGAAAAAGTATAGTATTCACAAATCGAGAAGAATATTACCAGTTACTAGGTAATAGAGTCTCAAGGGACCAAAAATATCTATCTAGGTAATAACTAGAATAAACGGTCAAACAAAGACTCAATCCAATGAGGATATAACTCAAGGGGAGTGGTTCCATCCAGATAATTAACTGGGGAGGAAACTGAAATAATGATCATCCACGAGGAAATACCTCAGCAGGGAATGAGAAAGGTTAAACTCTTTCTACTTAAGAGGGTTGACACTCTACAATTGAAGGAGACAGACACACCAAATCTGTATAGTAATGATATCACTAAAACAGGGGATTAGAATAACGAAATCAAATGCAAAATGCATAATTAAATATCTGATGAATGTGCATGTATATGATTGATGATTATGTTGACGAAACAACACAAAGGATACAAATATCACATACTTGAATAATTGTTGCAACACTAGGCTAATCTCAACAAGATGGAAACACCAACTGGAGAAAATGCTACGGGTGAACATAAGTCATCTAGCTCTTAATAACTCAACCCTGACTGGGGAAAGAGAAAATATTTGTTGAGGACCCAAATTGTCAACTCTGCGGGGAATTTTAGGTGAACACCAAATCAAATGGGAGACAACCCTGAAGGGGACCAAACTGAAATACTACTCAGAATCCAAAACTGCCAAGAACGAGGGATCTTCGATATCTGAAGATGAACTCCGATGGGGAACACGAGAGATAAAAACTCTGCACGGGGGATCTAAGAAAAAATGTTGAGGGTGCTATGACCAAGATCATTGCATTCCTAAAAAATCATCAAATTCCCTTAGGAAATTACGAAATAAACCAATTCAAAGGAAAAGATAACCGGACCCGATGCACTACCGAAGTTACGCAACACAAATATGCTAATGGAAACCAAATAAAAGTTTTAGATCTCCGAACTCATAAATTGGACAATATCAAAAGTGTACCGCAGCTGTGGAATAGGGACCGATCACCAACTCAACTCTACTGGGGATGATAAATTATTCGGGGAGAAACTTATCGACCAAATTGAGGATGAATGAAGAACTATTGGGGAAAAATTTCCACACCAAACTGCTAGGGGAAGATCAATAGGGCTTCGCACTTCAAGACTTACCTGTTCTCAGATTGCTGTTAATATTGCTTGTTGAAATCGATTATCCTTAAAATGATTTTTATTATTTTTAAGAAAGATAATATTTATTCGTTAATTTATTTCAAAATTATCATCATAAAAATTCAATTTTATTTAGCAGAAATAAATAAGAGTAGAAACAATTGGATAAAAGCTCAACTTTATTTAATAGAATGGTAGTCTGTAAATGACAAGACTCCATAGATCTTTACAAAGTTAAAAATGGTAACTTACATGGAAATGGGCTATATTGAATATAATGATCACTACTCTCCCTACCAACTTCAATATCCATTGTGCTCTTGGCTTCAATTGAGAATAATGAATCAAAACCAAACGTACTGCTCAAAAATGTCTCCACGACTAGGACTAACCGAACGCAGTTACTTGCCATAATCCCTAATTTTTGCCTAGATTGCCCCAATGTGTGTACTCAATCTACCAGGATGAATTTTCTGTTTTATGTGTCTAATTTTTGCCTGGATCGCCCTTTCGGATGTTCAATCCACCGAGACACTCATTTTTTCCTAAGTCTCCCTTTCGGGTTTTCAACTTAGCGAGTTGTTCTTTTCTTTTTTTTAGGCGAAGTATTTCTTGACTGCATCAGCGTTACCAAGACGAGTGAACTCTTCACCATCCATAGTTGTAAGAATCAAAGCACCACCTAAAAAGGCTCTGTTAACAACGTATGGGTCTTCATAATTAGGAGTCCATTTGCCCATATCATCAGGATTGAACGATAGAATCTTCTTGAGCACGAGGTCACCTTCTCTAAACACATGAGGCCTGACCTTCTTATCAAATTCTTTATTCATTCTTTGTTGATATAACTGACCATGACACATGGCAGTCAATCTCTTCTCTTCAATTAAATTCAACTGATCATATCTAGTCTGGCACCATTCAACTTCTGTCAAATTGGCTTCCATTAGCACATGCAATGACAGGATCTCAACCTCTACTAGGAGCATAACTTTTATACCATAGACAAGAGAGAAAGGGGTTGCCCCTGTTGAAGTGCGGATGGATGTACGATATCCATGTAAAGAAAATGGGGGTATCTCATGCCAATCTTTATATGTTACACCCATTTTCTGAATCATCTTCTTGATGTTCTTGTTCACAGCTTCAACAGCCTCATTCTTCTTTGGTCTGTAGGGAGAAGAATTATGATATGCAATCTTGAAGTCATTGCAAAGAGCTTCCATCATATTATTATTCAAGTTTGATCCATTATCAGTAATGATCTTACTTTGCACACCATAACGACATATAATATGATTCTTGATAAACCTTACAACAACTTGCTTGGTTACATTTGCATACGATGCCACTTCAACCCATTTTGTGAAGTAATAAATAGCCACCAGAATGAAACGATGTCCATTTGAAGCTTTGGGTTCAATCATACCAATCATATCAATTCCCCACATGGGGAAGGGCCATGGAGAGGAAATGACATTCAACAGTGTCGGAGGAACATGAATCTTATCTGCATATATTTGACACTTGTGGCATTTCTGCACAAACTTGCAACAGTCAGATTCCATTGTCAGCCAATAGTAACCTGCTCTCAACATCTTCATCATAGCATGTCCATTGGAATGAGTACCAAAGGAACCTTCATGGACTTCAATCATCAATAAGTTTGCTTCGTGTCTATCCATGCATCTGAGCAGAACCATATCGAAGTTTCTCTTGTAAAGTACATCACCATTCAGGTAGAATTTGCCAGCTAATCTTCTCAAAGTATTCTTATCTTTCAAAGATGCCCAGACGGGTAAATCTGACTTTGGAGGAAACATTTGATATCAAAATACCAAGGATTTTCATCTTTGACTTCTTCAACAGCAAATACATGAGCTGGCTTATCAAGACGCATCATAGTCAAATTAGGAACTTCATTCCAAAATTTCACCATAATCATTAAAGCTAACGTTGCAAGAGCATCTGCCATCCGGTTTTCATCTCGAGGGATATGATGAAACTCAATTTTTGAAAGAAAGTTGATATCCTCCTCGCATAGTCTGTATATGGTGTTAAACCGGGTTGATTCGTCTCCCATTCACCTTTTATCTGATTCCCAACTAAAGCTGAATCCCCATAGATGTCGAGATATTTAATTCTGAGATCAATGGCCTCTTCAAGCCCCATAACGCAAGCTTCATACTTAGCCATGTTGTTTGTACACTTGAAGGTTAATCTAGCTGTAAATAGAAAATGAGTGCCTTGAGGAGTAATAATCACTGCCCCAATGCCATTACCATATGAACTCACAGCACCATCAAATACCATGCCCCAACGGGAACCAGGTTCCGGCCCTTCTTCAAGCAATGGTTCATCACAATCTATCATCTTCAGATACAAAATCTCTTCGTCAGGAAAATCATACTGCATTGACTGATAATCTTCAATAGGTTGGTGAGCCAAATGGTCATCCAAGACACTATCCTTAATTGCTTTTTGAGATTGGTATTCAGTATCATACTCAGATAACAACATCTTCCAATGGGCAATTCTCCCAGTTAAAGCAGGCTTCTTAAAAATGTACTTGATTGGATCCATTTTGGATATCAACCAAGTAGTATGATTCAACATATATTGGCGCATTCACTTAGCAACCCAAGCCAATGCGTAACATGTCTTCTCAAGTACAGAATACGGAGTCTCACAATCAGTGAATTTCTTACCGAGGTAGTAAATTGCCCACTCCTTCTTCCCAGATTCATCTTGTTAACCAAGAACACAACCCATACTCTCATCAAGAACAATCAAATATATGATCAACGGTCTTCCTTCAACAGGAGGAGACAAACTTAGAGGCTCAAGCAGATACTCTTTGATACTGCCAAAAGCTTTATGGCAGTCTTCGGTCGAATCACAAGACTGATCTTTCTGAAGAAGCTTGAAAATAGGCGCAGATGTGGAAGTCATGTGCGATATAAATCTTGAGATATAGTTCAAGCGGCTGAGAAAACCTTTGACCTGCTTCTCAGTTTTGGGCGCAGGCATCTCTTGTATTGCTTTGACCTTGGCAGGATCAACCTCAATACCTTTCTCACTGACAATGAAGCGCAACAACTTACCAGAACGAACACCAAAAGTCCACTTATTGGGATTCAAGCGGAGTTTATATTTCCTCAAACGTTGGAATAACTTCAATAAATGCTCACATGCTCTTCTTCATTAGTTGATTTAGCAAACATATAATCAACATAGACTTCAATCTATTTATGCATCATGTCATGAATACGAGTAGTCATAGCTCTCTGGTATGTTGCACCAGTATTATTTAAGCCGAAAGGCATCACTCTATAACAGAATGTTCCCTAGGGCGTAATGAATGTGGTTTTCTCCATATCTTCAGGTTTCATTTTGATTCGATTATAATCGGAAAATCCATCCATAAACAAAAAGACCTTGAATTTAGATGTATTGTCTAGCAATATATCAATATTTGGCAGAGGAAAATCATCTTTCGGACTAGCTTTATTCAAATCTTTATAATCAACACACATGTGAACTTTTCCATCTTTCTTCGGAACAGGCACAATGTTGTCCACCCACTGCAGATACTTAGGGGTTACAAGAAAACCAACATCAATCTGCTTTTGCACTTCCTCTTTGATCTTTACTGCCATATCAGGATAAGTTCTTCTCAACTTCTGCTTGACCGACGGGCATTCTGGCTTCAAGGATAATCTATGCTCCACAATCTCAAAATCCAACCCAGGCATGTCTTGATAAGACCAAGCAAGCACATAAGAATATTCTCGAAGAAGATTAATCAACCCCTTCTTAGCTTCTGGACAAAGTTGAGAGCCAATCTTCACTTCCTTCACATTATCTTCAGAACCCAAGTTGACTAGTTCAATCTGCTCTTCAAACAACTGAATGGCTTTTTCCTCGTGCTCAAGTAAATGAGATAACTCATCAGATACTTCTTCATCATCAATCTCTTCCTCAACTTCAAACACAAGGAAATCAAAGTTTGGAGAGGGAGTAGGATCATTGTATTCAATGGGTTTGAGAACCAACCTGCATAATGATTTAATATTTTGATTTTAGAGAAATGGAGTGCGACCAAATATTATGCAGATGGAAGATTATTATTTATTTATGTTTTTTGTGATCACCATTTTCAAAAAAAGTAAAAAGTAAAAATAAAACATCATAGATGTGGATGAATAAAATTGTCTTTTATTGATAATAATCAGAAAATGCCCAACAATGTTCACCTCTCCCTTAGGAATAGGAGAAGGATTTTTCTTAGAAATAAATGAAACCAAATTACTTAGAGAGATGAATAACAGTAAGAACATCAACATCAACCCAATTGTTTCAAGTCTGGCCATGTGTCACATAGTTGGCGCAAGCTTCGTCTTCATCACAATCGTCTTTAATCATGGTAGCTGAGTGTTGATCATTCCCATGAATGAACCATCCACTTCAGAAACTTGGTTGCACAACTTCAGTACGATGTTTAACGACCCTGGTTGAAATCCCAATCCGACCATATTCTTGTTCTCGGCAATCTCCACCATACGACCCCATTGATCAACGCTGCCAATCTGAATTGCCTCTTGTGCATCTTTCAAAGAAGACACGGGTTCCCCAGTTTTCTTCATTTCACCAGCAATAGATAAGGCTTGGAAAGGCGTTCTAATCCCCTCCTCAACATCAACATAGGTGAAAGATGACAAATGGCTTACCAATAATGCCTTCTCTCCATCAACAACGGCAAGCTTGCCGTTCTTCACAAATTTCAGCTTCTGGTGTAGAGTAGACGTCATAGCCCATACTTCATGAATCCATGGCCTTCTGAATAGACAACTATAGGCCGGGTGGATATCCATTACCTGGAAAGTAATTTGGAAATCACTCGGACCTATCTTAATTGGAAGGTCCACTTCACCAATGACAACTTTACGAGAACCATCGAACACCTTGACAATTACGCCGTTGTACCTCATTGGGGCGCATTGGTAAGAAAGTATTGACAAAGTTGACTTTGGAAGCACATTCAACGATGAACCAGTGTTGACAAACACATTGGACATAACGTCCTCCTTATAGTTCATAGAAATATGTAATGCCAAATTGTGGTTTCGGCCCTCCTCGGGTTGCTCTTCATCACAAAAGCTCAAATTATTACATGAAGTAATGTTTGCAACTATGTGGTCAAGCTGATCCATGGTCACATCATGCTCAACATAAGCTTGCTCGAGTACTTTCTGCAGCGCCTCCCTATGCGCTTCAGAATTCATCAGCAATGATAGTACAGAGATCTTTGATGGAGTCTAGAGCAGCTGCTCCACTACATTGAATTCACTTCTTTTGATCAACTTTGGCACCTCATCATCATCGTTAGTCTTCAACTTGTTGGATTCTCCATACTGACACGCTGGAGCACTAACCGGATTCACCACTAGAATCTCTTCTTTCTTACTTGTTGTAACATCTTCTATTATCTTTGGGAAAACTGGACTGAATACTCGACCACTTCGGGTCACCTTTGCTATATCTGCAATATTAACCACTGAATCTGCAACTGGTAGAGGAATTTCTTGACCATTCTCAACCATTGTGGCATTGTATTGATATGGTACAACTTTATCGGATGCATAAGGGACAGGGCCTGCTAACCGTATTACCAACGGTGATAGTGATCTATTGACATTGTTGTTGTTGCTACTATCAAACTGGATAACTACCCGCTCATGGGTCTTGAATACAAGCACAATCACATTCATATCATCTATATCCCTTGACTGTTGAATCTGGGTTATATTCTCATCCATCAACTTTTGGATATCTCTCTTGACAATCATACACCCACAGAGGTTCACACTGCAGATTGCACAACCGTCACGGTCATGTTCACAATCACTAATTAAACATAAGGTTCTATGCATCTCCATTAGAGATATTCGGATACATCGTACATCAAATACTCAGAAATTCCCTGGACAGCAGTCTACCATGTTGACAGTAGAATTACCATGAGCAGGTAATGGATTAGCTTTCACATTAGGCGCTCTATCCTCAAAGGACACCATACCACTCTTTACAAGTTTCTGGACCTCATATTTCAATGGATAGCAGTTCTCTATGTCATGGCCAGGGGATCCCGGGTGAAAAGCACAGTGTAATTAAGGTTTGAACCACCATGGAAGTGGCTCAAGGATTTGTGGAGGATTTCTTGGTTGAATGAGGTTCTTGAGAACCAATGATGGGTACAATTATGCGTATGTCATAGGAATAGGGTCAAAAGAGACTTTCTTCCTCTCAAAGTTTTATTGATGATGATTATCGTTGTTGTTGTTGGTTCTTTGTTGCAGTTGTTGTTGATGTTTTTGTTGAATTGCAACTGATTGATTAGAATTGTTGGAAAATAGGAATTACTGATGAAACTTGGTGTTGATGTTGACGAGGTTGGGAACTCTTCCTGAGATAAGGCCTCATATGTCTCCCTACTGACACTAAGTTAGTCTCTCCTTCCTTCCTCTTGGAGAAATTCCTACCCTATTTCTTTCTAGACGATGCTTCTTCCTTAGATAAACGTCCTCCAAGGACTTCTTCCTTTAGCCTCATCCCCATGTTTACCATTTCGGTAAAATCATTATGGGAACTCGCAATCATACGTTCGTAATAATATGAACTCAACATCTTCAGGAAGATCTTCGTCATTTCCTTCTCTTCCAAGGGTGGACTAATCTGGGAAGTCAACTCTTTCCATCTTTGAGCATACTCTTTGAATGTCTCCTTATCCTTTTGAGACAATGACCTCAACTGGTCTCTATCGGGCGCCATATCCATGTTGTACTTATACTGCTTGACGAAGGCCTTTCCCAAGTCATTGAAAGTATGGATGCTTGCATTTTCCAAACCCATATACCATATCAAAGCAGCTCCAGTCAAATTGTCTTGGAAATAGTGAATCAGCAACTGATCATTATCAGTCTGAGTAGACATTTTTATGGCATACATAACAAGATAGCTCAACGGATAAGTATTCCCTTTATACTTTTCAAAGTCGGGGACCTTGAACTTCCTCGGGATTTTAACATTGGGGACCAGGCAAAGTTCGGCATCGCTCTTCCCAAACAAATCTTTTCCTCTCAAAGTCTTCAACTCTTTACGTAGCTCGAGGAATTGATCTTTCATCTTATCCATCTTCTCATACACATCTGGACCTACAGACGACTCAGAATGGTAGATAGTGTCCTTAACACGAGACAAAGTGTGAACAATAGGAGGCGACACTGACATGACCGGGCTAGATGTCGGCAGAGAAAAAAATATGGGCGCATACCCTTCTGGCATAAAGTTTGATGGCATCCACCAAGGGAGTCCATCATGCATAGAAGGACCGGATTGACTGGCAGCAGCAACGGGGACAATTGAGGTAGCAACCTCAAAAATGACACTCCTCTTGGAAGGAGTTGCAGGAGTTGGTGAGGACTGATTTTGTGCAACAATGATAGATTCCATCAGAGCCATTAATCTGGAGATCTCGTCCTTCAACTCTCAGTTCTCTTGATCTAGATGATCCATGCTCCTTGATTGATTAACACGAGTGTTATAGTGTTGAGTCAGCTTGGCTGATGCACAGAAGAAGAACTGATAAAACATCTGGCGGAAGAAAAACCTGTTATGCAAATGATGCATGAAATGCAATGTTTTTTATTGTTTTTAATTTCAAGGAACATATGAAGTCCTATTTGCGAATATATTATAATAATAACAATAATTTGATTGACCATAAAAATCTCTTTTTATTCATTAAATTTGGAAGGATTACACTGAGTACAATTTCAGAGACCAAAGCACAAATACAAAAGAAAAGGAAACTAATCATCCTAAGGATCCCTTAGCAACTATATCAGATGATCTGGTTGTGGGTGCGTACTTCCTTCATATGCGTCAAATCTCAGACTCAAAGGATTTCTTCATATGAGCCTTCTCAAGAACTAGCTGATCAACAATCTTCTTCCAAGCACCGGAAGGCTGAGGAATACCAGATGAAGATGGACCCTCTGGCTCTCTCCGCCTCTTCACTGCTTGGTCTTCAAGAATCTCAATAAGCTCATCCTTGTCTTTCGACTCAAGCTGTAACTCTTCATGCTTTCAGCTCAAAGCATGGAACCGTTCTTCCCACATATATTTCTCTTGCTTCATCTTGGTGAGTACGTCTTCCAAATCCTCTATATCTTGGTTAGGGAGAGTTGATGGCTCGACCATAACCAAAGACATAGGCCTTTCACAAGCATACGACATCTTCAGCTCTAAAGATCTCTTCTTTACCCAAATAGTGTAAGCTTCCAAAGCTACACAGTTGCACGGACCAAGCTCGAATCTTCCTTTCCTATGCACGTTATGCCACGCATGTATTATCCTTTGCTTCAAATGTTGGGGATATTTACCCTCTTGATAGGAAATACCTTCTAACTGAGTGTTATTAGGTTTATCTCTCAAGGGGAACCCAAGTTGATGACGAGCCAAAGCATGGTTGTAGTTGATTCCTCCTTGTGTACCAATGAGAGGCACATTATAGAATTCACCACAACTATCAATAATGTCCAAGCTACTCAATGCAGAATCATACCAAACAATATCATCATTAGTGAGAGACATAAGTCATTGAGACCACCGTAGACATTGCTTGTTCTCCAAGAAAGCAGGCGTCTGAGGCAAGTCCTAAATAAACGAATTATACATAAGGGGAACACATCACACAATAGTCCCACCACCTTTAGAATTCCTCAAATGCAAAGAGAAATACATGTCACCCAACAGAGTAGGAACATGATTCCCAATCAAGAAGGTTCTAATAGCGTTAACATAAAAAAACATCAATGTTCGAGAACAAGGCTAAACCATAGATGAGCAATACAAAGATGGCTTCAAAAGCGTCCATACTACCGGCTTGAGCAAAAACAGTAGCTTTAACAATGAGGAACTCAGAAGTCAACCCAAAAATACCTCCTTTCTTCACTAAATGAGCATCAATCTCAGATTTCTTCAAATGAAGAGCCTCAGCTATGATATGAGATCTGGGAATCTCCTCCAATCCACTAAAAGGTACTTTGTCAAATACGGGTATTCCCAAAAGATTGGCATACTCCTCTAACGTAGGCACAAGTTGACAATCAGGGAAAATGAAGCACCGGTAGAGAGGATCATAAAACTGAACCAAGACATTTAGAAGTCCTTCAACCACACCCACAGACAACACAGACAAAAGCTTCCCATGTCATTGCTTGAAGTCCAAGGGGTCTAATACAAAGGATGACAACTTCCTTAACTCTTTCAAATCAGGACATCTGAAACTGTACTTCTTAGTGTTCCTTCGTCCACAATCCATGGTCTGAAAATATTTGCAAACAAGACCTTAGTTCCTTGAAATTTATTTTTCTATGATGAATGTTATGATGTGCATGTATGCATGAATGCAACAATCACAAAAAAAGGATTACATACAAGGCAACCACAAACAAAGGTCAAGGGATGGATCAAATCATCATCAAGATCAATCACCCATTATGGTGGATTATGGTTTTTCACCTTATCAACACCCAAGTTCCATTGATATTGATCAAACTTGATCAGATCAACCGAGAATCAAAGGGTTTATTGTGAGTCACGGTCATGGAATCAGGTTAAGAACCATCCCAAAGGAGTGTACTAAGGATAAAACATTTAGATCATGTTCTAAAAGAGTTCCTTGAGTCTTAATCCCATCTATCAGATATTACAGGTTAGGATGATTGACTCATCAACCCAAAATATTCTCAAGAGAAACTCGTCTCAGTGTAGTATCGCGTAACAACTGTTATCAGGTCTACACCTGAACAGTCTCCGCACTACGTCCTAAATAGGACAAGTTGGGTTAAACGTTCTACGGTCCTCAGCTTCTCAGACCCCAAATCAGAGAAAGTAATTCCTAACCACAAATAACTTGTGTGACATTGGTAACTCCAAAAGGGTCTCCACTGAGTAGATGGTTCTCAAGCCAACTTTTTAAGGACTACTCCACACAAGTTGAACATGACTATACCATCCTCCTATCTTAGTTTCACTCAAGTTCGGGTTAGAACTTATCTCACCACTCAGAGATCACCAAGCACAACAGACAAATTATATCACACAAACAAATATACAAACATCAAATATACAAATATACAAATATATAGACATACAAAAAAAGTTGGCTAGACCCACTAAGGACTACTCCCTAGCAGAGTCACCACTTAATTTATGTAGCGGTAAATTCATGACCATCAAGCTATTGATAAGCTTAACATCAATAAAACCAGAGTCGACATCGCGCTTTTATTGTTTCCAAAGGAAAAGGGAAAATTATGAACAAAACCCAGAGATAAGCAGTTTTCAAATCAAAACTAATGAAATGCCAGAGATTACAGGTAAGGGGGTTGGTTACACAGAGGGAAGTTGTTAGCACCCAAAGTGTCCTAGATACTCCTAGGGAGCCCTTTTTTATGTGTGCATGTGTCTTTGGTAAAAATGATATTTGAGAAAAAATAGAGTATAGGGATGAGAAAAGAATTTATTGATTATATTTTTGTGTTTGACAAGACCTTCGAACTTGTGTTTACGTACCAACATAAAAATGAGAGATCAAAACCTCGTAGTTCGTGGTAAAATATCCAAATGAGTTGGTGAATTGCTTTTAATAAGAGTTTAATAAGAAAAGGCACAAAGGGCCAAAAATTTGAATGGGGTTATTAGTTCTTTTTTTCTTTTGAAATTTAAGTCAATATGGTTAAGCTTATTTACAAGTTTTATTTTGAAAAAAATTGAAAATTCAATGGCATAAATCCAAAGTTTCTAATCATTAAAACAAAATCTAAGTTTGAAACCATAAGTACAGAATTTTTTTGAAAAGAGGGAGAGATTTTTAAATTTAAGAAGTGGGAGGAGATGAAGAGATTACCCTAAGCAAAAATTTAAAAGTTAAGAGTTGAAAAGATCTGACCGATGAGATGTAATCAAAGAGACAAAAATGTCATATAGAAACCCACTTTCCGTTTGGACTTTGAATCAAACAATAATCAATGAGTAATTAGAAATACCCAAACATTATTAAGATCAAGGCATCAAATAAAGATAGCCACATCTAAGCAAGCAATCCCAGAAGCTAGCCGTCCTCTTTGTCTTATCATATATCAGATGAAATATTCCTTGATCAGCTCACAGCAAAGCATCAAACACAAGAGTAAAATAACAATTAGCACAAAGACAGAGTAGCAGATGAATTCAAACCAGATCCAAGACTTGCATCAGATGAAGGCTCATTTCATAATAAATTGGTCTAAAAAATGTTGGCATTGCCCAAGTCCTTTTTGCACAGGGAATGTTTCCTAGTTCTAAGTCCAAGAGTTCAGATCAAGATCAATAGTCCACAAGACATTTTTTAGGGTTTTTATTGTTATTGAGTATTATAAGGTCCTAAGACTACAAACAAAACCAAAATCCACAACCAATATATACAAGCATAGAATATGGCTCAAATGAGCAAAGTGAAAATGACATAAACATAAACAAGTTAAATAGAATGTAAATGGCAGTGAATGATAAATGACTGAAATTTAAATTGCATAAAGTAAACGACTTGAAAGTAAAGCAATATTAACAAGGGTTAGTCAAATGTTAGTCAAAAGTTAGTCAAGTGTTAGTGGTATTTTTTTAATTGATTAAGTCATTCTTTGGAGAACACTCAATTATCCATTCACAAGTATGAATCCTTAAACCAATACATCTTCCATGAGAAGGGCTCCAACTTGGATAATTTGGCAAGTATGCCACTAGCTCTCATGAAGAATGGGAGACTCACAATATCCCTTACTAGAATGTTATGCCTTTAGGGTCAAATTTAGCTATATGTTAAGAAATTGTAATTGGACTTATGTAGAAGTCACAACTATTTGAGGTCGGGCAATAAAAATTTAGGTGTTAATGCATGTTAGAGATTTGGTATGAAGAACCAAACTCCTACAACATACCACACACTAAAAGAAAAGATCAAGAGGGAGGGACCTATCTCAGTCGTACTTGTATTGGTTCATCTGACACAAGGTCAGTGATGAACCAATTAGCCTTAAGACATTAGAGATTTCAATGGTAAAAATGAGGTAATAGGAAATAATAGGGATGAAGAGGAAGAGGGAGGGGAAGATAGAAACACAAATTGACCAAGGGAGGTTTTTCATTAAAATCAAAACCATCCATTCATTTTGGGAGATGAAATGTACATTTCATCAATCCCCTAAATCCAATGGATTTGATCCAACAAATGTCAAATCAACCTTGACCAAAGCCCAAACAGAAAGTCAAACATCATAAGACCATAAAAATGGCTCAACATATTTTTAAACAATTAATCAATTAAAAATCCAATTAAAAGTGAATTAAAATACATTTTAATTTGGTCAAAACCTGAAATCTCTTCAAAACACCAAATAAATGGCCAAGAGATTTATCCTATGTCAAACAAGGTCAAAGGACTTTAGACAAAAAAATTCATAATTTTTGAAAAGTCAGAAGTAATTTTAAACAATAAACAAATATGCATAAAAACATTTAATTCGTGAAAAATAAAAAAGTTAATCCAAAAAATAATTTTAATTAGGAATATGAAAGAGAAAAATATTTGAAGATTTTTGGTGAAAGTCCCATATTTTTTGGAATAAAAATGAAATTAATATGAATTAAACAAAATAAAAGGATTAAACAGAAAATCAGAAATTAAAATAAAATAAGAGAAAACAAGGGCCATCAGATCTCCCTCGTGAATTGATGTGGAAGATTTGATGGCCACACATGCGCGTTCCATGGTGATCATCAGTCGACGTGTTGTACGCGTGGTAATTCAAACCAAAGGTTCATATTGGAACATCCAAACATGATCAGATGGCCAGGAGGTGTGCCAACACACCACCGGAGCTAGGGCTCTGGTCATCTTCTCCGTTGACCTCCACCAGACTGGTCCAACATCATCTCAATGGAAAACGAAAAACAAGGACACTACTTCAAAGAGAAAATGCTCAAGATCACGAATTTGGCCTCAATTCTCTCCAATTTCAGGTATATAAAAAGATACAGGGATTTGAATTTTGAGGATCATGAATTGAGTTGCTTCGATTTAACCTCAAAGCAACTCAATCGTGTCGCCTACATTGGTAGGACTTCAGCCAACCAAAAATCACAAATAATGGTGAAGAATTGAGAGAGAATCGAAGAGATGAAAATTCTGGAAAATCACCTTCGAGTGAGCTTGAAACTTGCTTGATCTTGCTCCCAATTGGCCTTGGCTTGACTTCAGAATCTTGCAAAAGTTGAATTGGATCAAGGAAAGGCAAGGATTCTTGGAGTTTCAATGTCAAAACAAAAGGAGATATGAAACTCGATTTTGTAGCGGTAAATTCATGACCATTAAGCTATGGATAAACTTAACTTCAATAAAACCAGAGTCGTCACCGCGCTTTTATTGTTTCCAAAGAAAAACGGAAAAGTATGAATAAAACCCAAAGATAAGAAGTTTTCAAATCAAAACTAATAAAATGCCAGAGATTATAGGTAAGGGGGTTGGTTACACAGAGGGAAGGTGTTAACACCCAAAGTGTCCTAGGTACTCCTAGGGAGCCCTTTTTTATGTGTGTATGTGTTTTTGGTATAAAAGATGTTTGCAACAAATAGAGTGTGGGATGAGAAAAGAATTCATTGATTATATTTTTGTGTTTAACAAGACCTTCGGACTTGTGCCTACGTCCCAACATAAAAATGAGGGATCAAAACCTCGTAGTTTATGGTATAAATTTCAAAATGAGTGGGTTGTTTTTAATCAAAATTTAAGTTTAAAAGAGGCACAAAGGTCCCAAAGGCTTGAATGAGTATTAATTCTTTTTATCTTTTGAAATTTTAAGTCAATATGATTAGATTCATTTACAAGTTTGATTTAAGAAAAGAGTTTAAATATGCAATGGCCTAAGGCCAAAGTTGCTAATTTGCAATAAAGTCTAAGTTTTAAAATCACAAGCAAAGAAAGTTTTTGATAAGGGGAAGACATTTTGAAATTTAATAAGTGGGAGGATATGAAGAGACTAGTCCTAAGCAGAAAATTAAAAGTTAAGAGTTGAAAAGATCTGACCAATGGGATGTAATTCAACAGACAATAATGTCATATAGAAAACCCGCTTTCCCTTTGGACTCATAATCAGCAAGTAATTAGCAATATGAAGAGCAAGGCATCAAATAAAGATAGCCACATCCAAGCAAAAAACTCCATAGCTAACAGGCTTGTTTGTCTTCGCATGTATCAGATGAAAGCTCAAATCACAATAACTTGGTCTCAGAAATGTTGGCATTGGCCAAGTACCTTTTGCATATGAAATGTTGCCTAATTCTAAGTCCAAAAGCTCAGATCAAACCCAACAGTCCATACAAACATTTTTTAGGGTTTTTGTTGTTTATTAAGTATTTTAAGGTCCTAAGACCACAAACACAAACAAAATACACAAATAAATATATACAATCACAATATATGGCTCAAATGAGCAAAGTGAAAATGACATAAACATAAAAAAACTAAATGCTATGTAAATGAAAAATGAATGGTAAATGACTTGAATTTAAATTTCATAAAGTAAATGACTTGAAAATAAAAGCAATATTAATACAAGTTAGTCAAATGTTAGTTGGTTAGATGTTAGTGATGTTTTGCTTTTCAATTGATTCAGTCATTCATTGGAGAACACTCAACCATATATTCACAAGCATGGATCCTTGAACCAAGACGTCTTCCAAAGGAAGGAAAAAATCCAAGTTTCCACATAATACCATGCAAGGTGGGAGACTTACAATCTCACTTACTAGAATGCTATGCCTTTAGGGTCAAATTTAGCTCTATGTTAAGCAATCATAATTGGACTTATGTAGAAGTCGCAACTATCTGAGGTCGGGCAGTAAAAATTTAGGTGTTAATGCATGTTATAGATTTGGTATAAGGGACCAAACTCCTAAAACATACCATACACTAAAAGAAAAGATCAAAAGGATGGACCTATCTCATCCATACTTGTATTTGTTCATCTAACACAAGGTTATTGATGAACCAATTAGCCTTAGGATGTTGAGATTTCATTGATCAATGAAACGGATGGGAAATAATAGGATTGAAGATTAAGAGGGATGGGAGATGAGAGAAACACAAATTAGTCATGGGAGGAATTTTATCAAATTAAAATCATATATTCATTTTGGGAGATGAAATGTACATTTCATCAATCCCCTAAATCCAATGATTTTAACTCAACCAAAGTCAAATCAAACTTGACCAAAGCCCAAACACATAGTCAAACATCACAAGTCAATAAAAAGGGCTCAACATAATTTCTATACAATTAATCAATTAAAAATCAAATATAAAATGCATTTAAATTAAATTTAGTTTGGTCAAAACCTAAAACCTCTTCAAAACACCAAATAAATGGCCAAGAGATTTATCCTAGGTCAAACAAGGTCAAAGGACCTTAAACGAAAAATTTCATGATTTTTGAAAAGTCAGAAGTATTTTTAAACAATTAAAAATATGCATAAAAACAATTAATTCATGAAAAATATCAAAATTAATCCAAAAAATAATTTTAATTGAGAAAATGAAAGAGGAAACCAATTGAGTTGAAAAGGGTACCGAATTTCTGGAGTTTGAACTTCTAAACAGAAGATGAAGTTCATGCTCGATTTCAAAAAAAATCTTTAGAAATTCTATGCAATGAAGGGTATGGATTGGTCTGGCAAAGCTTAGGCAAGGTGTTGATGAAATTATGATCACAATGCTTCTCTATTTATAGCCAATGCATATGCTGTTTACACACTTCCATTCAAAAGTTCAAAAATAGAAAGTTCCTTCATGAGCTAGCATGGGCATGTACAAACCCAAAATAATGATTGGAAAAGGTCCAAAAGTGTCCCCTTGGACTCTTTAGAAAGGTGAGATCAAGGGGAACAACTTTCATGTTGAACACTTTTTTCATTTGAAGCTTGGATCATGATGAATTTTTAGGTGGAATTTTGGGAATTAAAACATATTTGAAAATTTTCTAAGTCACAAGTCAAATTTTCACTTCTTCCACCTTGAATAACTTTTGTTATGGACTTCAAATGAAAGCAGTTCCTTCATAAACGTTGTAGCTCTTTAAAACCTATTAAATTTGGCCATAAATTTGACCTCATTTGGATTTGGCATGAAGGAGTTATGCATTTTAGAAGTTGAGGAAAATCACTTGTTCAATGGTAATGGTCCAAAGTGACCTATAACGTTTCCTCTTGGCACATGCATTTGCAAGTTGAACTTGAACTTACTCCGATCATCAAAGTTCAATTAGAAATATTAGTTTGATCATGGAATTTGAATGACTTTCATCTCATAAGAATTGAGCAAATTATGGTCTTGGGAAGTTGACCTCCAAACTAGGGTTCAGACAAAATGACATATAATCTTTCACCTTAAAAAATGACTTTAAAAGCCAAACTAGATCTTGACTTTAACATGAAAGTTGTCTGGCATGTAATTTTTAGTAACTTTGCGCTTGGAATCATTTTCATATGACAAATATTGTAGGAGATAGGGTATAGGGAACCCTAGTTTTGCCTAGTTGACTTTCTCTGGTCAACCACCATGAACCAACTTGCTAGCTTTGATATTATCTTGACTTTTGGCACTCATGGAGGATCATATATGCATAATATTATGTAATATGAAGTATACCTTGAAATATTTGATCAATTGTTGAAGAAACTTGTTAAGGAAGTCACACAAGATACCCATATGAACAAGGGTTTCCAAGGCAAACAATCTCCAAACTCTTGATGAATTCTTGATCAAAATGACATGTGGAGACCATAGGGACCCATACATGATGCCTAGAGCCAATGTGAACCATTTCTTTATCTAAATCCTTGCATTGAGGATCTTAAATCCTTGATGTGAGCTTGATGGAGCATAGGTGAGCATACACACTTCCTACAGAAGCAACAAACTATACATTGACATATTTTTGGTATTTGGGTTAGTAAATAATGAAAAAAAAAGTATGATACAATCAAAAGTGCTTGGTGATCTATCCCAATGCAAACCCAATGAATAAGGGGTAAGGAGGATGCCAAGGCGTGATCCCAAAGCTAATGCATATGATGAGATTGCATGAGGGATCTTAGGGGAAAATTGGGGTCTTACAGCTGCCCCTATTTAAGGAAATTCTAACTGAGGAGGTGAAGGTTAAAATCTTCATGTCGACTCCGTAGAATGGACTTAAATAACAACATATAGAAACAAATTTTGGTCCCTAATAGACCTCGTGATGCATATGACATCAATGTTAAAAAGAATCTATGTGGGGAAAATATTTCCACAAAGGAAGAGAATCCGGAGAGACTGAAAGTCCATAGGAGTATAATGCATTCCATAAGGAACACTCACTGGGGAGACAGAGACTCTGGGGATAAAACGTTATGCGTAGGCCAGACTACGACTTAAAACAAATGAATACACGATGAAATTCCATGAAAACAAATCAATGGAAGGACTTGGTCGGGGATAAAGAAGAATCTGCGGGGGAAACGGGTAGATCAGAACAAAGCTGAAATACCTGAATCAAACTCAATTGGGGAAGAATGAACTTCGACATAGGAGTATCAGAAATATATTATCTATTACCGATTACTAGGTAGGAAGATAACATACTCTAATAGAGAGGCATCCATTACCGGTTAGGGTAAACATATCAAGGATGACTCACTGAGGGAAGGGAGGTATGTTTGTCACCGGTTACTGGGTAAGACCAACCTGCTGGGGAAAACATCAAATAGGATTTACAACTACCGGTTATTGGGCAGAAGACCAAAGAGAGAATATTCGTCACTGGTTAAAGTGAACATATCAAGGATAGACTCAAGGGGAAGAATACCCGTCATCGGCTAAGATGAACATATCAAGGATAGACTTCCGGGGAAAAGTAGGAATTATATCTATCAACTACTCGATAGAATATCGGAGAGAGAATATCTGTCACCGGTTAGGATGAACATATCAAGGATAAACTTGAAGGGGAAAATATGATTTAAAACTACCTTTTATTGGGAAGAAGACCAAAGAGAGGAGAAAACCCGTCATCGGTTAGGATGAACATATCAAGGATTAACCCTCTGGAGAATGAAATAGGGATTACAATTACCTTTTTATTGTGTAGAAAACCGCGAACAGGAGAAAACCCGTCATCGGTTAAGATGAACATATCAAGGATTAACTCTCTGAGGAAACGTAAAACGAATCCTTTGGGGAAAAATTAAGAGGAAGTAGATTACTTTTACGGGGTATTGGGTAAAAGTAAGGTACTCGCAAACTGAAAATAATATTACCAGTTACTGGGTAATAGACTTTCGGGGGGGCCAAAAGCATCTATCTAGGTAAGAGCTAGAAAGAAACGACCAAACAAATACTCGACCCGATGAGGATATAACTCAGGGGGAGTGGTTCCATCCAGATAATCAATTGGGGAGGAAGCTAAAACAATAATCATCCATTAGGCAATAACTCAGTGGGGAATGAGAAAGGTTAAATTCTTTTTTTGCTTAAGGGGCTGACACTCTATGATTGAGGGAAGACAGACATACCAAATTTGCACGGAGAAACAATACCACCATAGCGGAGGATTAGAAAATAAGGAATCAGATGCAATAGCATGCATGATGTGAAGAAGAATTGCCATCCAAGGCGCAACGGAATTTAAAAATTTCTCCATTTAGTGATCCTTACGAATGGGCATGATCAGTGATAGAATCGTTACCTCTTGTGGCGATTCAAACCTTTGGTGCAGATCTATGATAATGATCAAAACCTTTGATACAGATCCACGGGGCGATCACGAATGTTGAACGATGACAACGTCTCTACTCAGTCCACACGAACGGATTCCTGCAATCGCAGTGCTAGCTGTTATGAATGAAGGCTTTGAGTGAGAGAAAGAGGGAAACAAAATTCCAAGTCTCTACTTGAATTTCAGTCTGAGTGGAGTGGAGTGACAATGCTTCTACCCAAGGGGTTCTATATATAGAACCACTTGT
Organism: Lathyrus oleraceus; assembly: GCF_024323335.1. Classification (NCBI taxonomy): domain Eukaryota; kingdom Viridiplantae; phylum Streptophyta; class Magnoliopsida; order Fabales; family Fabaceae; genus Lathyrus; species Lathyrus oleraceus. Next base: position 268,486,645 of record NC_066580.1, read on the forward strand.
GTGGGCTTCAAGCGAAAAAGCCCACTTAAGTGTATTTTGGCCCATATCTTATAATATGCCCAAAATCACTTAAGTATTTGGTACCTTACCATATTTCATCTCCCACTTAAGTGCACCGTACCTTACGGTGTTCCTTAGTTACTCTATCTCTCATCAATCCGTCCTTTGTGTGTGACCCTATAGGTTTTCGCGACGTTGGCAATTATATTAAATCACGCATTTAACATAATAAACAGTGAGCGTTATCTAGCAACACATCACTGCTACCCAAGTCACGAAAATGTCATGTGATCTGACAAAACCTCCTATGATAATAATTATGTGTATAATTACCCCTTTGCCCTTATGTCTATATTGAACACAAGGTATAGACCGTGTCACCCTTGTCCAGTTCAATATTGGGCCCATAGACATTTATCCTGTTACGCAGGATTGACAAATTCCATCTAGGACACTCATGTCCCTCAACATGCTTCGTGGAGTACCCATCAACTGTCTTTATGGTTATCCAGTTACGGACAACGTTGGATCAACAATAAAGCGCTCGACTCTACATCTAGGATCCATAGTGGTTTCAGGTCGAAGAGTGGTATACACTATTATCACCATGAGAATAACTTATGACACTTTGCATAACTTTTTATATAGTATTCTCATAGCGGGTCAATCCGGTATAAATATTACTCCTGATATTCATACCTATGTTTAAGACTTGATAACTCTTTATCCATGATCCATGAGATGTGATCATCAGTCTACAAACATAATAGTCTTAATGCTTTAATGTTATCCCACTTCACATTAAAGCTCGACTACGGATACTTTAAGAACAGTGCCCTTATGTTTAATGTGTTCTCATGATTAAGTCACACTTAATACATTAAACGGACTATCTATTCTAGGGACTTTATTAATCAACCATAATAAAGAAAATGCCTTTTATTATTAATAAATAATTCAATACAAGTACCAAAAGTATTGGCCTCTAGGGCTTACACCAACATGATGAAATATGCATAAAAACATTTAATTCGTGAAAAATAAAAAAGTTAATCCAAAAAATAATTTTAATTAGGAATATGAAAGAAAAAAATATTTGAAGATTTTTGGTGAAAGTCCCATATTTTTTGGAATAAAAATGAAATTAATATGAATTAAACAAAATAAAAGGATTAAACATAAAATCAGAAATTAAAATAAAATAAGAGAAAACAAGGGCCATCAGATCTCCCTCGTGAATTAATGTGGAAGATTTGATGGCCACACATGTGCGTTCCATGATGATCATCAGTCGACGTGTTGTACGCGTGGTAATTCAAACCAAAGGTTCATATTGGAACATCCAAACATGATCAGATGGCCAGGAGGTGTGCCAACACACCACCGGAGCTAGGGCTCTGGTCATCTTCTCCGTTGACCTCCACCAGACTGGTCCAACTTCATCTCAATGGAAAACGAATAACAAGGACACTACTTCAAAGAGAAAATGCTCAAGATCACGAATCTGGCCTCAATTCTCTCCAATTTCAGGCATATAAAAAGATACAGGGATTTGAATTTTGAGGATCATGAATTGAGTTGCTTCGATTTAGCCTCAAAGCAACTCAATCGTGTCGCCTATATTGGTAGGACTTCAGCCAACCAAAAATCACAAATAATGGTGAAGAATTGAGAGAGAATTGGAGAGATGAAAATTCTGGAAAATCACCTTCAGTGAGCTTGAAACTTGCTTGGAGCATAGGTGAGCATACACACTTCCTACAGAAGCAACAAACTATACATTGACATATTTTTGGTACTTGGGTTAGTAAATAATGGAAAAAAAAGTATGATACAATCAAAAGTGCTTGGTGATCTATCCCAATGCAAACCCAATGAATAAGGGGTAAGGAGGATGCCAAGGCGTGATCCCAAAGCTAATGTATATGATGAGATTGCATGAGGATCTTAGGGGAAAATTGGGGTCTTACAGCTGCCCCTATTTAAGGAAATTCTAACTGAGGAGGTGAAGGTTAAAATCTTCGTCGACTCAGTAGAACAGACTTAAATAACAACATATAGAAACAAATTTTGGTCCCTAAGAGACCTCATGATGCATATGACATCAATATTAAAAAGAATCTATGTGGGGAAAATATTTCCACAAAGGAAGAGAATCCGGAGAGACTGAAAGTCCATAGGAGTATAATGCATTCCATAAGGAACACTCACTGGGGAGACAGAGACTCTGGGGATAAAACGTTATGCGTAGGCCAGACTACGACTTAAAACAAATGAATACACGATGAAATTCCATGAAAACAAATCAATGGAAGGACTTGGTCGGGGATAAAGAAGAATCTGCGGGGGAAACGGGTAGATCAGAACAAAGCTGAAATACCTGAATCAAACTCAATTGGGGAAGAATGAACTTCGACATAGGAGTATCAGAAATATATTATCTATTACCGATTACTAGGTAGGAAGATAACATACTCTAACAGAGAGGCATCCATTACCGGTTAGGGTAAACATATCAAGGATGACTCACTGAGGGAAGGGAGGTATGTTTGTCACCGGTTACTGGGTAAGACCAACCTGCTGGGGAAAACATCAAATAGGATTTACAACTACCGGTTATTGGGCAGAAGACCAAAGAGAGAATATTCGTCACTGGTTAAAGTGAACATATCAAGGATAGACTCAAGGGGAAGAATACCCGTCATCGGCTAAGATGAACATATCAAGGATAGACTTCCGGGGAAAAGTAGGAATTATATCTATCAACTACTCGATAGAATACCGGAGAGAGAATATCTGTCAACGGTTAGGATGAACATATCAAGGATAAACTTGAAGGGGAAAATAGGATTTAAAACTACCTTTTATTGGGAAGAAGACCAAAGAGAGGAGAAAACCCGTCATCGGTTAGGATGAACATATCAAGGATTAACCCTCTGGAGAATGAAATAGGGATTACAATTACCTTTTTATTGTGTAGAAAACCACGAAGAGGAGAAAACCCGTCATCGGTTAAGATGAACATATCAAGGATTAACTCTCTGAGGAAACGTAAAATGAATCCTTTGGGGAAAAATTAAGAGGAAGTAGATTACTTTTACGGGGTATTCGCTAAAAGTAAGGTACTCGCAAACTGAAAATAATATTACTAGTTACTGGGTAATAGACTTTCGGGGGGGCCAAAAGCATCTATCTAGGTAAGAGCTAGAAAGAAATGACCAAACAAATACTCGACCCGATGAGGATATAACTCAGGGGGCATGGTTCCATCCAGATAATCAACTAGGGAGGAAGCTAAAACAATAATCATCCATTAGGCAATAACTCAGTGGGGAATAAGAAAGGTTAAATTCTTTTTTTGCTAAAGGGGCTGACACTCTATGATTGAGGGAAGACAGACATACCAAATTTGCACGGAGAAACAATATCACCATAGCAGAGGATTAGAAAATAAGGAATCAGATGCAATAGCATGCATGATGAAATATCTAATGTATGAATGTATATGTATATATGATTGATGACTATGCTGGCAAAACAATTACAAAGGATACAAATGTCACTGATCTGAATCATCGCTACAACACTCGGCTAATCTCGCCAGGATGGAAGCATTGACTGGAGAAAAAAACTGGGGATGAATATAAACCATCCATCTCTGGATATCTCAAACTCTGCTGAGGAAGGAGAAAAGATATGCTGAGGAGCTGAATCATCAACTCTACAGGGAATTTAAGATCAACATCATACCAAATGGGAGACAACCTTGCAAAGGACCAAAAAATACTGCTCAAGAATCAGTGCTGGCAGGGATCAGGAGTGAACTCCGCTGGGGGACTTGCGAGAAACAAAACTCTGTTCCAAATGTATGTAAACCGTTGAGAATATACGCCTACGACTCAGATGGGGAGCCTGTTGTAGCAACTCAAATTTGCCCTCCTCATTCATGCATTCATTTTTTAGGTCATTTAACATTCCATATTGCATTCCATCTTGTCCATCAGAACTAGCATCAAGAGAATCCTTTGTGCAAAAGAGGAAGTCTATCCTTGAGATGAAGACCATATGATTATTCTAAAGATCTTATATGATCTAGGGTTTCATTTCTGAGCCATTTCCCCAAGTGGTGGAGGTTCAAGCTGATCAGGGCATGTCAAGGTCATCTGAGGACCAAAAAGTCAACTGTGCAGTCAACTAAGGGCTATGATTTGGGGAAAGGAATCTTTACACCTCATTCATGTTCAAACAAGGCCTATTCATCATTTCAAACATCTATCTTGAATATTTTGAAGTCAAATCAAAAGTTTCCAAAAATGGAAAATGACCTGTAAATTCAAAGTTTCCAAAATGGCAAGTTTTTGGTTCACATTCAACTGGAATTTTTAACATCAAAGAAGCTTCAAATGGATTTTTTGTAAACATGAAAGTTGAATATATATTTCTCCCCTTTTCAAAAAGTCCAAGATCATGATCATATGATAATTGGTTGAGAAGTTATGGCAAAATGATCACAAAGCATACATGGAAGTTCAACATGGCATAACTTTTGCTACAAAACTCCAAATTGGTCCATTCTTTTTGCAAAATGCTCTTCATGACCAAGACTTTCCAAATGAATCATTGCCTTGCATGAAAGAAGTTCATATGATCATGTGTCCATACATGTGCATTTTGGAGGGAAATTTAATAATTCAAAATTGGTTGATCATACAAGTCAAATACCACTTCCATCATGACTATTGGTTGATTTTAAGTGGAATTGAAGCTCAGCATGGCACTGTTCACGTGCACAAGGCCTCATGCTAAGCACACTTGTGCAATTTTGAAATTCCCCTCACATCTTCCTAATCCCAATTAACCAATGCTTAATTGTAATTTCAGTGTGATTAGAGGATCATATATAAGCTAAATCCTAATTGTTTTACAGGGGGAGAACAATTTCAGATCTCAAATTTCACATTTCCCTCCATTTTTTCTCTCTCTTCGAATCTCTCTATTCTTCACACAAACCTTCAGTTCCTTTGCAGAATCTTGTTCATCGTGCATCATTGAGTAGGAATCAACCTTTGGTTTGAAGAATTTGGTTCAGATTTGAGCAGAACAAGTGAATCTTCATGGACACGGATTTCTAAAATTGAGCTTGATTCAGGTTGCTTCAAGTGGTAATTCTTGCACAAAGCTTCATTAGACGTTAAAGGAAGTTGATCCGGATCATTTGGAAACTTGAACACACGAATTCAACACACTGCAATTTCTGGTAGGTGAAACTCGACCATCTCCTTTTGCCTATTTCTTGCCATGATTATGTAGATCGTGTTATGCTGTGAATGTTGATAGTTTTAGATCTTGATTTGGCTGGATATTGATCATGATATGTTGATTTAAAGTTTGGTTGATGAAAATGTTTCCCTTCGATTCGTGTGTGTTAGTGAGATTTAGGTTAAATGAACATGATATTCAGATTCTACGTTGAAAGAGCTTTCGATCCATGTATGATTTGCAAGTTTCTGGAAAAAAATTGTGAACCTCCGCCGGATTTCAACCGGAGAAGATGATTGGAGGGTGGCGCTCCGTCGTCTGGTTCTATCCTAGGGTTTTGTCCACCTTGTATGCTAACTGTTGCCTTGCGTGTCATTTCCATTGGCTACGCTGCACTTGACTCAGCCACGCGAGCTTTGACTCGCTGAGTGTGCTTGCCACCTCATAAATGATGCGCAATGTTTTGACATTAGGCGCTTCTAACCGTCCTGGTGTGCGTTCGATTCTCCGCTCATGCGTTTCTGAATTTAATTTCAATTGAATTCTCTTTCCCTGAGTGCGTGATTTTGATCCATGGTGCTACATAGTTTCTGAATTGCATTTGAATTTTCTCATTTCCTGGCCTGGCGTGTGTTCGAACCTTGGCTATGCACATTCTGATTTTCCTTTGAATTATCATTTTCCACATTATTTCCATTTTATTTCATTTTATTTCATCACCTTCAAAAAATCATTAAAAACTGAAAAATGCTTCAAATTGATCCCATTTTTTTTCCACATTCTTTTTTTGGTGTCTAGTATTTTTTGATATTATTTTCATGATTTGTGTGTTTCTGGATTTTTATCTTGTAATTTTTGATTGCACTTTATGCCAAATTGATATGCTACAATAAATGCTTTGTGAAATGCTCATGGTTAATCCAATTGATCTGAAATTTGGCATGCTTGATCCTCACATGTGATTTGATTTTTGAGCTCTGGTTTGGAACTTTTATCATATGCTATCACTGTTTTGGACACATGAACATATAGTGTGACAATTTGTGTCACATTTGTTGCCTTGCATTTGTGCATTTTCATTCACATGCCATTTTAGCTCTTCTGAAGTTGATATTTTGCATGATGATCATTCCTAACATGATGAGCTCGTATAAATAATTTCATGATCATTGGTTGCATTTCTATTTTGATTTGGGTTTTCTATTTTTGATGTCCAACTTTGATCACATTGATTGCCTTTGCTTTACCTTGATCATTTGATGGCTTTGCCTTATGAATTGGTTTTGGTCCTTTTAAGGACTCTTTCTTGTTTGATTGAATGTGCTTCATGTGAAATATTGACTTCTGTTTTGGTCATTTGACTTGCTTTTGAACCTAGTCTTTGTACTAGTGGTTTGTACACATACTAATAGTGCTTTGTGTTTCAGGTTTGAGCATTTAGCCTTGATGGTGGGTGTGGTCTCATTATTTGAGATTCTAATTGCTTTGATCACTAACTCTTGTTGTGTTGTAGGTCCTTTGATGTGATGAACTCATTTGAGTACTTGCACTTGTGACTTGCATTGTGTAGATATTGGAAAGTTCCACTGTTGTCTGTTGGTTTTTCTGAATACAATATTAACTGTTTGGCTTTTGTACAGGTACATTAGTTGCTAGCTAGCTTTTGCTTAAGCTGAGGAGTGTGGTTGATACACCACTTAGGTAGCTACTTCCTCTTACTCCATGTAGTCTGGAAGTCCTGCCACCTCTTTGGTAAGCATTTGGATGAAGTCCTCCTTAAGAGGCTCTGATTGTGATTGTTTACATTTGTGCCAAAGACCTCCAAGTGAGGCATGTTACTTGATAAGTCCTCCTATGTGAAGAGGCAATTGACAGATAGAAGGGGTTAGCAATCAATCCTTTTTTATTTAGTGAGTCGTTCATTATGCTCGCACTACGTGCTGATGCTCTTGAACATGTACCCAAGATCTTTTATAGAGTCAGTCAAGTGGAATAGGGTCCCTCTTTCTGGATCCCCATGTTTTCTTTGATTTGAGCTCACCTAGGCCAGGGTTAAGAGCATGAGGTCTCATCCTCATTTACACCTGTCATCGGCTTCACCCTAACTCTCAATGTTAGTGATTAAGAGCTTCAGAACACCCCTACAGTTTTGGCTTCTTTGTCGAGGTTGATATGACCCCTCTTGACTAAAGCCCAACCATTTGTCTGAGCCTCTTGTTTGTATATAGCGTGTGATGCTTGTTCATTTGTGTTGATGTTTATTTGCTGTTCGTTTTGACTTGCTTCCTGTGCGACAACTATTAGGCTCTGATTAGAGACCTCCACTTAGGGATTATCGTTTGCATGATAACTTTTAGGCTCGAGTCTTAGTCTCCCTATTAGTTTGTTGTCTCCCTGGTCTCTGGTTAGGAGAGAGTTGTACCCCTGTTAAGGGGAACTACGTCGCCCTGATTCTCATACCAGATGAGATACGTAGGCAGGAGATCGAGTGAGATCTCTCCGGGCGCCCTTTTTTCTTTTCCAACCTTTTTTGTTTCTTTTGACGTCTCAGCGTATCTTTGTGTTTGTGTGACAACTATTAGGCTCGAGTTCCAGACTCCCTATTAGTTTGTCAATCTGATAACCTTTTTCCTTGGTGTTCGCTGGTTAGCGTGTGCTATTGTTTGGAGTCGGATGTAAGTCCATATATTGGCATTCTGTTTCCTTGTTTGTGTTGTTTGTTTGGAGTCGGATATAAGCCCATGTATTGGCATTCTGTTTCCTAATGAGTGTTTCTTTGACGTCTCAGCGTCTCTTTTTGGTGTTTTGTTTCGGCGTGCGTTAGCCGAGCTACGAGTGCTCTGATTCTTCCTCTAGATAGAGAAGATACGTAGGCATAGGATGCGATGTCCTAGCGAGCATGTTCCTTATTTCCCCGAACTACGTCGACTTTGATGTTTGTTTCTGACAAACTACGTAGGCCCAGGATGCGACATCCTGCCGAGTCCACTTCCTCCGTCTCTTTCACCTGTTTTATCATTCCAGTTTGTGCAGTTTTTTTGAGCAGTTTATTAGTAACCTTTTCCTATTCTTTTGAGCGTGGATCCCGTTGAGTACGGCGGACGTGAGGGGTGTTAATACCTTCCCCTTGCGTAACCGACTCTCGTACCTTGCAATCTTTGGTCGTAAGACCGTTCCTTTCCCTTTCTTAGGTTAGTCCTGCGCTCCCTTTCCATCGGAGGATGAATAGCGTCGATGGCGGATCTGTAGTTTTCCTGCCGGTTGTTTTTCGCGTTGCTACAGCTGGCGACTCTGTTGGGGACATGAGGTTGACCTCTTGTTGGTCCATCTTCCCTAAGCGAGTCAATCCTAGCGCTCTTTAGAGTAGTTTTGGATGCTTTTACTGTTTTATTTATTGCATTTATGATTATTATATTGTGATTGTATATATTTGCATATATGTTTGCATGCATCATATTATCACTGTGCTAGATTCTGGACAGGTGTGGTTCCTATGATTTGGGGTGGATGTTCTGAGTCGGGCTAAAACCCAGGCCTGAGTATACACCTAGGATTAGCGTGGTCTCATGTTTCATCACATGTGGTATTAACATGATGGGGAGACGTGACATACCACAGCCGGACGAGGTTCTTTTGAGAGAGTCCTTCTGGGTGGAGTATTCCACTTTGGTTGGGTTACCTCTTTTGAGCTGTTGACTTCGGTGACCGTTCTTTCCCGGATCTTTGGTTTAGATGATCTTATGAGAGTTGCACGGCACACCCGAAAGGGCAAACCCGTTGAGTATCTTGTCTGATTGTCGAGACCATTATCCGCCTTAGGATGACCTTATTAGAATTCAACTATGAGGGGAGGGTTTGGTTCCTATAGATACAGGTTCTATCGGTGATTCTGTGATGGTGACTTTGGTTCAGTTGGATTTATGGATACTTATTTCTGACACGCCAGAGTTCTGTCTGTGGTATTTATCAGTGGGTTCCATTTATTTCGGATCCCCCGGGTTGAATTTGAGGGTACTTTATTTCGGAACCTCGAGTTGGATTTGTGGTTACTCGGTCCCTCAGATGGTCGTGATCAGTTTAGAGATCGGAATCCAGTATAGTTGATGTTCAGATGACTTGGAGGATGGCACTGTGACTTACATTCATGCATCTGCATCATTCCCATTTTGCATTCATCTGCATCTAACCCATGTTTATCCATATGGAGGGTACATTCTCGATTGAGATTCTGGTTGAGAGACATTCTGATGTCAGAATGTTATTGTCAAATTATTATCCATCTCGATGAAGCCAGAATCAAAGGACAGAATGTTCCTCATACGGATAGACATTGCATTCATGCGTGAGTCATAATAACTTATCTTCTGTTTTGCAGTTGTCAGTTTCTAACATGTTCGATTGACTTAGGAATCACTGCTCGCGCGCGCAGAATCATCCCTCTGCACATAGCTCGTCCGCACGGATACCCTACCAGACGCAACAAACCCAGAACGATGGATCCACCCAACGCTGACATTCTCGAGCTAAAAGAGAAGATGAGTGAGTTGATCAACGTCATGCAAGGGTTCCCCTTGGGGCAGAAAGCAATCACCGAGAAGGTGGAGAGGATTGAAAGCTGGTTGAGAATGGGGGAAATACAGGGAAATGCTCCGTCGTTTTGAGTAAAGAAGCCCTTTGGTAATGGTCCTGCTGGTAATCAATCTGTACAACAGCAACAACATCCACCTCAACAGAGAGCACAGAGAGCTGGGTGCCAAGTGAGAAGAGGGACGACAGATCGTCAGTTTGATAGGCCACCCGTGACGTATACCTTTCTGTTTAAGAGGTTGAAGGATCTTGGGTTAGTTCAGCCGAGGACGTTGGCTCCGGTAGGACTAGATTAGAGGCCTGCAAGTCACGATGAGAACGTCAAGTGCGAGTTCCATTCTGGTGCACCCGGGCATAACATTGAGGGTTGTAGAGCTTTTAAGCATACCGTTCAAGATTTGGTGGATTCTAAAGCCATCAATTTTGCACCGATGCCGAATGTTAATGCTAACCCCATGCCGATGCATGGTCTTATGGGGGTGAGCGTGATGATAGAGGATAAGAGAAGAATAGAGGTGACGGATGTGGAGCAGTTGAGGACTCAAATGTCTGTGGTCAAGAGACATCTGATGAAGAGTGGAGTTTTCCATGGTTGTGATAGTTGTTGTGCTGCTTGCACTATCACTACGAATGGGTGTGTAATGTTGAGGGAGACGATTCAGAGAATGATGGATGGGGGACGTCTCTGATTTGAGAAAGTTTATTGGGGGGAGGAGGGTATTTTTGTCAGCCCATTGTCATCATTCAAATATGTGGAAATGGATGGTGAAATATGTGAAACATCATCTCAGGCGTTTGAAACCGTCAAGGTGGAGAATGCCATTTTTGCTGAGAAAGAGAAGAAGCCGTCCATTACTTCTTATAAACAGGCCGTGGAGGTGGTGAGAAGTGGAGAAGCCCCAGGTTTGGGAAGAATGATAGACATTGGGGTGAAAGGAGATAGGTTTGGGATTGGCTATCAATCGGGCCAAGGCTCGTCGGGGCATAATAAAGGACGTCGTCAACCGTTCACGTTCACTAGTGCTGGAATGCTGGATCCAGATCGCGTCTGTGCGGTGGGTGAAGAGATTGACAGTGACTGCGAGCTCGACTCGTGGATAAAACCGTGCATACCAGGGATGGAGATCCAGAATTGGAAGGCCGAAAAGATCATTACTGTCACTCTACGTGAAGAGTAATATTTCTGTTTTTCAATTCTGTTTGCATGAAAGCCATACGTTTTGCCCGAAACGTAATGGCCCATTGTAAGGGCCACCTCATGTGTTTCATTTTGCAACATTTGCATCAGTAATAAATGGATGTTTTTCGCATTAAAAGCGGTGCTCTCTGTTTTTCATTTATTTTTGCAGTTTAAAAGAAAAACAATAAAACTGGCAATGTTTATTTTCATTTTTTCTTTTTCTTCCGATTTGTCTCGTTCCAGTTCTAAAAGCAATGCATGAATCAACATTCATGCAGATGCGATCATTCTCCGGATCTCATTGATAACAATCCTGTTACACCCTTATATGACTTTGACAATCCGATCTATCGTGCCGAAGAAGAAGGCGAAGAAGATTGTGAACTGCCGGAAGAATTAGCCAGGTTGTTGAAACAAGAGGAGAAGGTGATTCAACCGCACGAGGAGCGAGTGAGATTGTGAATCTGGGTACCGAGGAGGTCAGAAAGGAAGTGAAAATTGGGGCCGCTTTGGAGGTGAATGTCAAGAGCAGAATGGTAGCATTGTTGAAAGAGTATGTTGATATCTTCGCCTGGTCTTATCAAGATATGCCAGGGTCGGATACCAATAATGTTGTGCATAAGTTGCCATTGAGAGAAGACTGTCCTCCAGTGAAGCAGAAGTTGCGCAGAACTCGACCTGAGATGGCCATGAAAATCAAAGAAGAGGTGCAAAAGCAGTTGGATGCTGGTTTCCTAGCCGTCACTAATTAGCCGCCTTGGGTCGCAAACATATTGCCGGTGCCGAAGAAGGATGGAAAGGTGAGGATGTGTGTGGACTACCGGGATTTGAACAGAGCTAGCCCGAAGGATGATTTCCCGTTACCTCACATCGATGTGTTGGTAGATAATACAGCTCAATTCTTGGTGTTTTCCTTCATGGATGGCTTTTCTGGCTATAATCAAATTAAGATGTCGCCAGATGATATGGAGAAAACAACGTTCATCACACCGTGGGACACTTTTTGTTATAAGATGATGCCATTCGGTCTCAAGAACGCCAGTGCCACGTATCAAAGAGTTATGGTGACTTTGTTTCATGATATGGTTCATCATGAGATCGAATGCTATGTTGATGACATGATAGCGAAGTCCCAAACAGAAGAGGGGCAGTTGGTAGACTTGGCCAAGCTGTTTGACCGGTTAAGACAATTCAAATTGAGGTTGAATCCGAATAAGTGCACTTTTGGAGTGCGGTCCGGTAAGTTGCTGGGGTTTATTGTGAGCGAAAAAGGAATCGAGGTTGATCCTGCTAAAGTAAAAGCAATACAAGAAACGCCTGAACCAAGAACAGAAAAGGAGGTTCGTGGTTTCTTAGGTAGATTGAACTGCATTTCACGGTTCATATCTCAACTAACAGCCACGTTAGAACCCATATTCAAGTTGTTGAGAAAATATCAAACGGTCAGGTGGGATGATGATTGCCAAGCTTCATTTTAAAAATAAAAGAATATTTGCAGGAGCCTCCGATTCTATTGCCTCCTGTGGATGGACGACCGTTAATCCTGCACTTGATAGTCCTCGAGTGGTTTATGGGGTGTGTATTGGGGCAGCATGACGAGTCTGGTCGAAAAGAGCATGCAATTTACTACCTTAGCAAAAAGTTTACCGACTGTGAAACAAGATATTCACTGCTCGAGAAAACTTGCTGTGCTTTGGCATGGGCTGCTCGCCGACTGAGACAGTATATGCTGGTTCATACCACTTTATTGATTTCCAAGATGGATCCGATCAAGTATATATTTGAGAAGCCAACATTGACCGGACGGGTTGCGAGATGGCAAATGATCTTGACTCAATACGATATTCAGTACACCTCTCAAAAAGCAATAGAGGGGAGTGTATTGTCTGATTACCTCGCCCAGCGACCCATTGAGGATTATCAACCGATGAAGTTTGAGTTCCCTGATGAGGACATCACGTTTCTCAAATCGAAAGATTGTGAGGAACCGATCCCGGAGGAGGGGTCTGACCTTGAATCCGAATGGATTCTGATGTTTGATGGGGCCGTTAACGTGAATGGTAGCGGAGTTGGTGCTGTTTTGGGTACGCCGAAGGGATCCCACATGCATTTTGCTGTCTGGCTAACATTTTAATGCACCAACAACGTGGCTGAATACGAAGCTTGTATCCTGGGTATCGAACCTCGGTGCGTACATCTACTGGGGCAACGCCTTTCTCGCTGGTGTATGGGATGGAAGTTGTGCTACCAGTTGAGGTCCAGATCCCATCATTGAGAGTCCTGATGGATGTGAAATTGGAAGAGGTTGAATGGATAAGGAATCGGTATGAAGAGTTGAGCCTAATTGAGGAAAAAAGGCTGGCAGCCATTTGTCATGGGCAGTTGTACCAACAGCGAATGAAGCGTGCTTTTGACCGAAAGGTGCGACCTCGTGTATATCATGTGGGAGATATGGTGTTGAAAAGGATCCTTCCTCCTCAGAACGATCGTCGGGGCAAGTGGACACCCAATTATGAGGGTTCATTCGTGGTCAAGAAGGTTTTCTTTGGCGGAGCCTTGTTATTGATCGACCATGGATGGCGAGGATTTTCCATCCCCTGTGAATGCGGACACAGTTAAAAAAAATTTCGTATAAGAGACCCGCTGAACGAAAAGAATAAACCAGGCAAAAAGGGGCATCCCGGCGAACCGAAAAAAAAATGAAAAAGGTTCGGGCAAAATTTAGGGATAAAAAGGAAAAACTGTACACCCGGCAAGTCGAAAACCCCAGAAGGGCGGCTTGGGCAAAAAAGGGTATCCCGGTGCACTGAAAACCCGGAAGGGCGGTCCAGGAAAAAGAGGGAATGAAACGAACAACTACGTCCAGCACGACCGTTTGTACTTTGGTTAAGACACCTGGATAATCCCCAACAGGGATCGATCGGAAGCGTCTTGTTCAGAAGGCTGAAAGCACGGAGAGTCTTGAGGACATATGGGGTGTAACCGAGTTGGAGCTCGATGAGATCACGGGTTCACATTGCCATTAGGATAGATTTTCCTTTTGTGCGCAATTACCTCTTTTCAGGGATTGCTTCCTGTGTATTGCTCAGTTACGAGTTACTTTTGTTCAACCAATAAAATGCATATTCAGTCAAATAATTTTGTTTTCGTTTTCATTACCGCTTTGATTGCAAAAACATCCGTTTATTTTGATAAAGAATCTTTGCATTTTGAGACATAGGGGTCCCTTCCAATGCATGTTTATAAGATTGAAAATCGGAAATCTTATTCGGAAGGTTGAGTGACCTAGGTGTTGAAAGTTTGGCACGCCTGGGGCACGTTTTATCTAACGATCTCTTTTGCAGGTGCTGTTGGTTATTTTCACTCACTTGCAGGTTGTGATATGAAGCCTTTTGACAAAAGAATCCTTTGAAGTCCAATCAGGGACGAGGGATAGAAGAATGGTGAAAAGACGGCGAAAGGATTGCGACGATCCTAGAGAGTTAATCAAGAAGACTCTTCAAAGTCTGAGGACTAGAGAGTTGGCCCGGATCTGAGGATATCGATTGTCTCGAAGTAGAGAGAAGTCAAGAATACAAGGTGATGAATCAGAAGAGACCGGATGAGTCTGGGAGCTCTAAAAAGTGGAAAGTTGACACTGTGGTTGGATGGTGAATGTCAGTGTTCGACGAGTCGACAGGTGTGCCATGTCAAAAATTCCGTACCTCCCCAGCGGATTCGAGATCGGTGTTTCCTCGGCAGCCAGGCCTGAGGTTGGTTGTCTCCCCTAGAAGGTTTGAGATTGTTATCTCCCCAGCAGGTTCGAGGTCGGTGTTTCCTCAACAGCCAGGCCTGAAGGTTGTTGTTTCCCCAGTGGAGGTGTGTGTTGGTAGTTTTTCCCCAGCGAAGTCCCCAAGTGGATCGAGCTCAGTGGAGGTCATCCCTAGTAAGGATTATCCTTTCCCCAGTAGGGTGGAGATTGAAGCGATATCGAGTTCCTCAACGGAGTTACTCGTGCCGTCCCCGGAGGGGGATACTTTTTTTATGCATTCATCATTTAGAGAAGCATAGCATATTGCATACCTAATCGTTAGCATTTCCATTCAGCGTGGAGCATTACACTATAGAAAACTCAAACATATGCATACATGTGTTAAACCAGAGTGGATCTTATACCCAGAAGAGATGGATCATTTTTCAACATCAGTGTAGCACATTTGCAGCAGTTGCTCTCGGCAGCATTCAGAATCGATAATCCCCAGAGAGATTTATTTCCTCACGAGTCCGTGAAAGGAAAGCTTGATCCTCTCCCCAGTTTAGTCCCCGGCAAGCGTCTGCCTTGTTTTGACATATGTAGATGTCATCCCCGCGATACCGGTAAGTGTCCTGTTGATCCCCGTAATGTCTGTTTTTTGGTGTCGGTAAACATCATCTTTCGATGTCGGTAAACGTCGAATTCCAATCGTTGGCCATCAGTAAATGGCATGCCTCTCATGCTATCTACAAAAAAATCGTTCTGTTAACACCCGTGCGTGTCCTTTCTTTTTGATGTCGGTAAACATCTTTGTTCAATGTCGGTAAACATCGGTCGCTTGTTAACCATCGGTAAATGGTTTTGTCGTTTAAGATTCCCTAGCAGATTCACTATCCGTAAATATCGACCATCAGTAAATGGTTTCGTATCATAAGTGTATTCTTTCCTTGGTGTCTGTAAACATCTTTGTTCGATGTCGGTAAACATCGAGTTCCTTCCCAGTCATCGGTAAATGTCTGGTCTTGTTTCCCTTATAAACATCCTTGTTTGATGTCGGTAAACATCGAGTTCCGTCCCAGTCATCGGTAAATGTCTGGTCGTACAGTGCTTTCTTTGGTGTCGGTAAACATCATCTTTCGATGTCGGTAAACATCGAGTTCCGTCCCAGTAATCGGTAAATGTTTGGTCGTGTAGTGCTTTCTTTGGTGTCGGTAAACATCGAGTTCCTTCCCAGTCATCGGTAAATGTCTGGTCATGTATCCTTTGTTCGATGTCGGTAAACATAGAGTTCCTTCCCAGTCATCGGTAAATGTTTGGTCTTGTTTCACTTATAAACATCCTTGTTCGATGTCGGTAAACATCGAGTTTCGTCCCAGTCATCGGTAAATGTTTGGTCGTGTAGTGCTTTCTTTGGTGTCGGTAAACATCATCTTCCGATGTCGGTAAACATTGAGTTCCTTCCCAGTCATCGGTAAATGTCTGGTCTTGTTTCACTTATAAACGTCTTTGTTCGATGTCGGTAAACATCTAGTTTCTTCCCAGTCATCGGTAAGTGTCTGGTCGTGAAGCGCTTTCTTTGATATCGGTAAATATCAATTCCTCAGTAGAGTCATCGGTAAGCGTCTGGTCTTGTTCCAGTTGTAAACATCTTTTTCCTCCCCAGTAAAGCCGCCATCGGTAAATGGCCTCGCTTTCCTTGATATCGGTAAATATCAATTCTGTTTTGAAGCCGCCATCGGTAAATGGCCTCGCTTTCCTTGATATCGGTAAATATCAGTTCCGTTTTGAAGCCACCATCGGTAAGTGGCCTCGCTTTCTTTGATATTGGTAAATATCAATTCTTGTTTTGGAGCCGCCATCGGTAAATGTCCTCGCTTCCTTTGATATCGGTAAATATCAATTCTTGTTTTGAAGCCTCCATCAGTAAATGGCCCCGCTTTCCTTGATTCGTCACCTACAGAGTGCAAATTCTCCGGTTCTTTTGGTATTCAATCCTTGTTTACCTTGAAAGTCTGCTAGTCGTTGCTTTCGTCCGTTCAAGTTCACAGTTGATTGAATAGGGGCAGCTGTAGCACCTCAAATTTTCCCTCCTCATTCATGCATTCATTTTTTAGGTCATTTAACATTCCATATTGCATTCCATCTTGTCCATCAGAACTGGCATCAAGAGAATCCTTTGTGCAAAAGAGGAAGTCTTTCCTTGAGATGAAGACCACATGATTATTCTAAAGAGCATATGAGCCAGGGTTTCATTTCTGAGCCATTTCCCCAAGTGGTGGAGGTTCAAGCTGATCAGGGCATGTCAAGGTCATCTGAGGACCAAAAAGTCAACTGTGCAGTAAACTGAGGGCTATGATTTGGGGAAATGAATCTTTACACCTCATTCATGTTCAAACAAGGCCTATTCATCATTTCAAACATCTATCTTGAAGATTTTGAAGTCAAATCAAAAGATTCCAAAAATGGAAAATGACCTGTAAATTCAAAGTTTCCAAAAATGGCAAGTTTTTGGTTCACATTCAACTGGATTTTCCAACATCAAAGATGCTTCAAATGGATTTTTGGTAAACATGAAAGTTGAATATCTTTCTCTCCCCTTTTCAAAAAGTCCAAGATCATGATCATCTGACGATTTGTTGAGAAGTTATGGCCAAATGATCACAAAGCATACATGGAAGTTCAACATGGCATAACTTTTGCTACAAAACTCCAAATTGGTCCATTCTTTTTGCAAAATGCTCTTCATGACCAAGACTTTCCAAATGAATCATTTCCTTGCATGAAAGAAGTTCATATGATCATGTGTCCATACATGTGCATTTTGGAGGGAAATTTGATAATTCAAAATTGGTTGATCATACAAGTCAAATACCACTTCCATCATGACTATTGACTGATTTTAAGTGGAATTGAAGCTCAACATGGCACTGTTCACGTGCACATGGCCTCATGCTAAGCACACTTGTGCAATTTTGCAATTCACCTCACATCTTCCTAATCCCAATTAACCAATGCTTAATTGTAATTTCAGTGTGATTAGAAGATCATATATAAGCTAAGTCCTAACTGTTTTGCAGGGGGAGAACAATTTCAGATCTCAAATTTCACATTTCCATCCATTTTTTCTCTCTCTTCGAATCTCTCTATTCTTCACACAAACCTTCAGTTCCTTTGCAGAATCTTGTGCATCGTGCATCATTGAGTAGGAATCAACCTTTCGTTTGAAGAATTTGGTTCAGATTGGAGCAGAACAAGTGAATCTTCATGGACACGGATTTCTGAAATTGAGCTTGATTCAGGTTGCTTCAAGTGGTAATTCTTGCGCAAAGCTTCATTAGAGGTTAAAGGAAGTTGATCCGGATCATTTGGAAACTTGAACACACGAATTCAACACACTGCAATTTCCGGCAGGTGAAACTCGACCATCTCCTTTTGCCTATTGCTTGCCATGATTATGTAGATCGTGTTATGCTGTGAATGCTGATAGTTTTAGATCTTGATTTGGCTGGATATTGATCATGATATGTTGATTTAAAGTTTGGTTGATGAAAATGTTTCCCTTCGATCCGTGCGTGTTAGTGAGATTTAGGTTAAATGAACATGATATTCGGATTCTACGTTGAAAGAGCTTTCGATCCATGTATGATTTGCAAGTTTCTGGAAAAAAATTGTGAACCTCCGCCGAATTCCGACCGGAGAAAATGATCGGAGGGTGGCGCTCCGCCGTCTGGTTCTATCCTAGGGTTTTGTCCACCTTGTATGCTGACTGTTTCCTTGAGTGTCATTTCCATTGGCTACGCTGCACTTGACTCAGCCACGCGAGCTTTGACTCGCTGAGTGTGCTTGCCACCTCATAAATGATGCGGAGCGTTTTGACATTAGGCGCTTCTTGTAACACCCCGATAAAAATAAGATAATTATTTAAATTAATTTAATAGTATATTTATTAATTTAATTGAATAATTGGATTATTATTGGATTATTATTATTATTATTGGAATAAAAGTTGGAATTAGAAAAGGTCCCAGTTGGTAAAAGAGAGCTTTCACATGAATACAGAAAAACGACTCTAAAGTGGAAAAAGGGCAAAGAGCCAGAGAACAAGGGTTGAAGAGAGGCAGAGCTCGAAGCTAAAGGATTGCCGGATTAACTCAGGTAAGGGGGGTTTATCGTCGTTTAATGGGTATTATGGGTTAACATGTAATGGGTAGTGATAAACCATTGATTTGACTCTAATTAGATGATGAATGTTGAAAATTGTGAAATTTTGGATGAATGAGATATGAGTATAATTGAAGAAATTTGTAGGAATTGGACGTAATAAGGTTAGAAATTGTGAAATGGAATGTGTACGATCTGTGTTTGATAGTATGAACGAATGTTGTGTAAGAATTGGACTGTGGAAGGTTGGATCTGAGGAATCTCGTAGCAGAGAAAACCATAGCAGATCTGGAATTCTGGTTTCTGGTCATACGCGTATGGCACTAGGCAATACGCGTATGAGATGGTCTGGTACGCGTATGGCACTAGGCAATTCGCGTATGGATGAAGAAGATGATGATTTTAACGTAGTTTTGTCTCTGTTGGTACGCGTATGGGAGAGGTGTTACGCGTAGCATACGCGTATGAGGCAGGCAATACGCGTATGGGATTGGCTGAGAAATGGGCCATACGCGTACGGGAATAGGCAATACGCGTATGGGCAGAATTGTGATTTTTCTGAGCTGTTGTTATGCAGTTTTGGTCGTTGCAGCTGGGTGATGTAATTTAGCTGATGTATGATATAGTAGGGATCATTTCCCGTTGTTTTGAGCAGTGTAGGTATTAGTAGAGTGTGCTAATACTGTGATTATTAATTGGCATGACATGATATGATTTTGTGATAATATGCTGATGATGTATGATTGTATGCATAATGCTGTGAATGTGTGTATTATGTGGAATGGACTGTTTTATGGCTTAGAGTGTAAGCATATGTCCATTGTGGATTGTTGATGTTTGTATGCTAGTTGGGTTAGCATGCATATTATGGCCTTTATGGTGGTAGCTAATTCCCATGGTGAAGAATTAGTGAGTGAGTATTGTGAATTGTTGTTGATGTTTGCATGCTAGGTGATTAGCGTGCATATCATAGCCCTTGGGGTGGTAGCTAATTCCCATGGTGAGGAATTAGTGAGTGAGTCACTAGGTCTCAAATGAGTGGGACTAGTGAGCTTGGTAGCCGTATCTGGATTTGATCGGTGAGGTTGAACTATATGTTCACGAATAGTCGGTACCGCATGCATGGAGTCTCATTGCATAATGTATGTATGGCGTATAATATGAATGGATTAATTCCAATATTATACGTGTGTTTTGTGTTGAGTTGAGTATGATGATGATTATGAGTGGATGTTACCGTTGCTGAATGTGTGATATGATTAGGGTGATGAAATGTGTTAATTTACTTAACATTACATGATAATTTATAATGCTTATTATATCGATTGAGGAACTCACCCTTACAACTATGTTTCAGGTAACGAGCAGGGATTGAGTAGAAGTTAGTCCTTGGAGTCTAGTGTAGTTCCTTAGTGGGTCATGCTCTGGTAGATGTAACATCGGGACGGGATGTTTTACCTTGTTTTCATTTTTGGTTGTTGAACAACTTTACATGTGATGTGTTACATGTTTGAATGTTGTTAGATTTTTATCCGCTGCGAGTTATGCAATGGTTTGTTTTGATTAAATAAATGAGCATGACAGGATATTTTGATGATTGGTGTGAAGTGTCAAGTGTGACACCCTTAAATTGCATATCTACTCTGATTTATATTTGTTGTTTTAATTAAATATTGGGGTATTTTAGAAGGGTGTTACATTAGTGGTATCAGAGCATAGTCGGTCGAGTCGAGTCGTAATTATTCTGTTTCCCTGTACGTGATAGGTGTTGTGTAACCCTATCAGTACTTATTGTTTTAGCTTGTTGGGTTTTCAGAATAGAGATGGCTGGAAGAGGTAGAGACGATGCTGCGATTGCTGAGGCTCTGGGTATGCTAGCTGGAGTACTTGGAGGGAATCCGAATGTTGTGGGATTGGGAGCTGCTCGTCAACTGAGTGAGTTCCAGAAGAATAATCCTCCAATGTTCAAGGGAGCATACGATCCAGATGGTGCTCAGAAGTGGTTGAAGGAGATCGAGAGAATCTTCCGAGTGACTGAGTGTGCCGATAACCAGAAGGTCAGGTTCGGTACGCATATGCTGTCAGAAGAAGCAGATGATTGGTGGGTTGCTACCCGCACTGAGTTGGAAGCTGCTGGGAGTGCTGAGATCACTTGGGCGGTGTTCAAAGAGAGATTCCTGAGGAAGTACTTTCCAGAGGATGTCAGAGGAAAGAAAGAGATAGAGTTCTTAGAATTGAAGCAGGGTAACCAGTCTGTTACTGAGTATGCTGCTAAGTTCACAGAGCTGTCGAAGTATTACACTCCCTATGATGAGGCTGCTGGGGAATTTTCAAAATGTGTGAAGTTTGAGAACGGGTTACGTCCCGAGATCAAGCAGGCTATTGGGTATCATCGGATTAGAGTGTTTTCTGACCTGGTTGACTGTTGCAGGATCTTTGAACAGGATACCAAGGCCAGAGCGGAGAGCTATCAACAGAGGGTTGATAGGAAAGGCAAGAATCAGAATGATCGTGGGAAACCGTATGCAGCTGGCAAAGGTTTCCAGAGACAGAGTGGGATGAGGAGACCTAGTGAGGGAGACTTCAGTGCCCCTGCTAAGTGTTACAGATGTGGTCAGGCTGGGCATCGTATCCATGAGTGTACCAGTAATGAGAAGAAGTGTTTCAAGTGTGGAAAAGGTGGTCACTTGGCTGCAGAGTGTCGGTTGAAGACTGTGACTTGTTTCAACTGTGGAGAGGTGGGTCATATCAGTCCACAGTGTCCTAAGCCGAAGAAAGAGAACCAGTCGGGAGGCAAGGTCTTAGCTTTATCAGGTTCTGAGACTTCTGCAGATGATCGTTTGATCCGAGGTACGTGTTATATTAATGGCTTTCCTCTTGTAGCTATTATTGACACAGGTGCGACTCATTCCTTTATATCGTTGGATTGTGCTGTGAAACTTAAATTAGAGATATCTGAGATGCATGGGAGTATGGTGATTGATACTCCTGCGAAGGGTTCAGTGATTACTACTTCAGTTTGTTTAAATTGTCCTTTGAGTATTTTTGGTAGAGACTTTGGGATGGACCTTGTGTGTCTTCCACTAGTGCAGATTGATGTTATCCTGGGTATGAACTGGTTGGTGTTTAACCGAGTTTATATCAACTGTTTTGATAAGACTGTGATCTTTCCTGAGATTGAGGAAGGAAAGAGTTTGTTTCTATCAGCAAGGCAGGTGAATGAGGCAGTAGCAGATGGGGCAGAGTTGTTTATGCTGTTAGCGACTTTGGAGGTTAAAGATAAACTGGTGATTTGCGATCTAGCCGTGGTGTGTGATTTTCCTGATGTGTTTCCTGAAGAAGTGAATGAATTACCCCCAGAGCGTGAAGTTGAGTTCTCGATTGATTTGGTACCTGGTACTAGGCCGATGTCGATGGCTCCGTACCGTATGTCTGCTGTTGAGTTAACTGAATTGAAGAGTCAGCTGGAAGATCTGTTGGATAAGAAATTTATTCGTCCGAGTGTGTCACCGTGGGGTGTGAAGGTGAGAAAAACAAGAAAGGGGGGTTTGAATTGTTTGAAAAAATAAGCGCTTTTTGCAAAATGAAATCACACAATGATTTTATACTGGTTCGCTTATAACACAAAGCTACTCCAGTCCACCCGGCCAAGGTGATTTCGCCTTCAACAAGGACTTAATCCACTAATCTTGAAAGATTACAAACAACCCCTAAGAGAGAAGAAAATCTCTTAGTCCTCTCAAGTCTACAGACTGCAAAGAGTCACTTGAGGAAATCAAATAAAAATTAGATACAAGATGTGTAATCTAGAGTGCTTCTAAGAAAGCAAATATTACAAACTTAAGAACAAATTTTTCACTTGATAAGCAAAAGCTTAGTGAAAATCTTTGAAGAACAAGGATGTTTTTCTTGAGCGTGATATGATTTCAGTATAGTTTTGGCTAGTGATTTCTTGTTTTTACTGAATGAGATTTCTTCTCTATTTATAGGAGTTGAAGTAGAGTTGAAGTAGCGTTGAATCTGTTGGATATTGAGATGTAGTTACGCCATTCCATTAATAGCTTCTGCAGTAGACTTTTTCTCTTAGAAGTGACTACTTACCACAATTAGTATCTTCTCTCTTGGAAGTGGAGATTAACGTCTCTTTCTAATTGAGGAAATCCATTTGCAGAACTTTAACTTGGCTTAAACGTTACTTCATCATGATTAACAATTCTGATTAGAGTCTTCGTGTATCTGGAGAATCTTGCTTCTGATGTTATTTCTTGAAAGTTCATATGGCGCTGATAACTTCCAGAGTTTACAGAAGGCATTAATTCAGAGTCAGAGCTTCTAGACTTTACTTCATATTCAGATGCTTCTGATACTTTGTAGTTTTGTCCAGAGTCAGAGCTTCTTGAATGAGATTCCACTTTAGATGCTTCTGATACTTGAGATTTTGCATCTGATCTTGTTTTGCATCTGATGACATCATCAGATTTGTTTCTTCTTTCTTTAGAACCCTGCACACTTAGAAACTTTTCGTTAGGGTGCCATTTTTGGTTTCATCCTTTGTTATCATCAAAATCATGGAATCTGTTGTAGAACAATTTTTGTTCTTACAATCTCCCCCTTTTTGATGATGACAAAACAAATAAAATTATCAGATGAAACATGAAAAATATTAGATCAGATAGACAAAAAAGGCTCCCCCTGAGTTAGTACTAGGGAGTTCAGAAGTTCTTACCAGAGCTTTTCAAGTAATGAGATTTCTGAAACTTTCTGCAAATTCTTAAATTTAATGTTAGAGTTATTTAATCAGAGCTATTAATTAATCAGAGCTATTTTTATCAGAACTATTTCTATAATTGTTGCAGAATGCTTAAGGTTTTAGACATAATTTTCATCAGAGCTATTTAATAATTTCTCCCCCTTTTTGGCATAATCAAAAAGGCATAAAAAATAAAAAGAATAATAAGGAGAAAAACATTTCATTAAACAGAAGCACAAAGGCACAAAAGCATGCAAAACATCAGATCCAAGAAAATATCAGAGCTAAAAAGAAGACAGAAGCAAAAATACTAGGCAAGCAAACAAAATAAATCCTAAGTGCCTAAGGGTTCGGAGGTTGAGGAAGTCTCTGAAGCAACATGGCAAACATGTTCTGGATGTTTTCATTCAAGGCATCTTGCTTGTCCATCCTGGCACGAAGCTCATTCTGATCTTTCTTGATCTCTTGCTGATCTTGCTTTATCTCTTTCAGAGTGTTAAGAATCAGAGGGATCGCAGAGGAAGACTCCCCCTGAATCAGAGCCTGCTGAGCTTCAGCTTCAGCAGCAGCTTGGGCTTCTGCATCTGCCTGAGCCTTGGCTTCAGCTTCCCTAATCCTTAGAAGTTCTGCTTCCTTTGCCAGTCGTTCTTCTTCTAACCTCTTTGCTTCTTCTTCAGCTTCCCTAGCCAATCTTTCCTCCTCTAATCTTCTGGCCTCAGCTTCTCTAGCCAGTCTCTCTTGGAGTCTTTCCTCAGAGTCTCTGATGTAGCCATTTCTGACTTGTTCAGAGATACTCTTCAGCCTATAAGACTCAGAGGTCATCCAACTAATGACTCTGTTCCAGTGTGTCCTAACAGATTTAGGATCATCACTAACTTCAGAGTTTCTAGCCAGAGACTTGATCTTCTGGACTGAAGCTTCTGCAACCTGTATAATGGCCTCCTCAAGGGTAGGTATGGTAAGTTCAGGTTCAGGTTCAGGTGAATGAGGTGGAGAGTTTTGAGGGCTGAGATTTAGAGAGTGAGGTTCAGTTTGTTGAGGTTCAGATTCTGCTTGAAGTTCAGAATTTGCGTCTGGTTGAAGACTAGGGGATGAAGCATATAGTGGATTTAGGTCTAAAGGGTCAGAGTCTGGTCCAGGTACAGCGGGAATAAATGGTGGAGTGATATTAGAGGTGAAGGGATCAGATGGTTAAGTTTCAGAGGGTAAGGTTGTTGTTTGTTGTGGTGGAAGTGAAGTTTGGAGGGGTGAGGTTACTTCAGATTGTGTTGAGGGTTGTGGAGCGAAATTTTTAGCATAAATTTCAGCTATTGTTGGGGAGTTTGGGTCAGAGTGTTCTTGGTCAGAGGACTCTTGTTCAGAAAACTCTTGGTCAGAAGAAGGGGAAAGGTAAGGAGGTGATTCATATTCAGAGGATGAGGAAGAAGAAGTTTGTTTGTGAGTTTGTATAGGTTGAGAGGGAGGAATGAAGGTTCTAGCAATGTTTAGAACTGGTGTTGGTTGGGAGGTTCTGGTGATTGAGGGTGGTATTTCAGCGGTGGTATATATTGGTTGAGAAGAGAGAGGGTTAGAGGAAGCCATTATAGATGCAGAGGAGACAGGAGGAATAGACTTACCAGAAGAGACATTCAGAGGTGCTGAAGTTTTGCTGCCAGAAGTTTCTCCAAGTCTGGCTTTCTTTGCTCTCCTTGCCTCAGCAGCTATCTGTCTCTCAGAGACACCTCTCTTGTATCTGACAAGATCTTCTACAGAGTCCAGACAGTCTTCAAGGCGGAAATCAGAAACATCAACACCTTCTTCCAGCATACGATGAAGATAGAGGGCAACAGCGTCTCTGGGCTCATCCTTGAAGAACCTGGCAAGGCCATGAGGCATCTTCCTCTGATCCTTCAGAGCTTCCCAGGTCACATCCATAGTGGGCTTGACTCTGATGTCTTTGATGATTCCCATACTCCTCAGGTTTTTGGCATTCAGAGGCTTTCCCACATCAATTGCCAGATCATCCATACATCTGGTCTTCTCCAGAGCATCTACCAGCCCATGCTCAATGAAGATGTCAGAGAGCAATCTACCCAGAGGAATGTAGGATCTGGGCTTCATGTTATTCCTGGTTTCTCTGACGGAATCCCTCAGATATCTGAAGAGGAGAACAGGGAGGTTGATCTGGATACCCTTCTGAATACAGTAAAGGATGCATTTCTGATCAGCATTTATGTAATCTGAAGAGTTGGAGGCTGGACGATGATGGATTGTTCCCAGAATAATCTTCAGCCAAACTCGGAGGTTCTGATGAAGCTCCTTGTTCTTAGAGGGGTTTCCTTCAACATTAGGTTTAAAGATTGTAGGGTTGATGACTTCAGTGATGCGTTTTGACCTTGGAGGAATATTGTAAATCCTTTTACCTCCACTACTTTCCATATTCAACAGAGAGGCAATGGATCCTTCTGTGATCACTATCTTCACTCCCAGAACAAAAGAAACAATGAACTGGTCATCAGCATCTGCACATCTCCAGAACTCCTTCACCAGAAGAGGATAGATTGGACCATAAAGCCTGTCGAAGTAGGTTTCCCAACCTTGTTGACGAAGTTCCCTAGTGAGATCAACGCCATTTCTTCTTAAATTCTCAAAATCTACCAGCGATTCACACAGTACATCCAAACCTTCAAAGGGAGTTGAAAGATGAATGTGTTGTTCACGGTCAAGAATGTGAGGTTCTTTATAAACTGGGGTTGTGGTGACGCTTATAACCGTGGGTGTTTGAGTGTTTGAGGTTTGGGGATTGGAACTGGCTTCCATTTGTTGGGAGAAGTTAAAAACTTCTTGCTCTTGAGGATTCATGAAGAAAATTGATGAAGAAGATGAAGAACTGAAGGAGTTGCAGAGAAAACTTCGAGAGAGGGTTTAGGGTTTAAGTGTGAGTGAGAGTGATAAGTGTGAAAAGTGAGAGAAAGTGTTTATATACTAAGGGTAAAAACACATGCAAAACGACACACATACCAGCGTTAGCACAAAAACCAAAATAGCACGTTTGGGGAAAAATGATTACAGCTCATTAATGAATGTCTAATCCCAACAGTAAGCACACTGCTCGAGGAGATTTCAAGCGTTCTGACCTTTGATTTCTTTTGACAGCTGTCTAGAAGTTCTAGGGTTAGACGCATGTTCCCCACGTGTTGATGTATCTGATCTTCAGGAATACCAAAGGATTTCTGAAGATTTCTAACTCAGATATCTTCTTAACTTGGTAGAAGTATCAGAGTCAGAGGCAGAAGTGTATTTGTTTTTATCAGAGTCTCATTTTACATGTTCAGAGCCAAATTTTACTCAGGGCAATTTTTAATGTTCAGATTTTCTAAGATAAAAAGAAATCTATCTTCAGCTAGAGGCTTAGTAAAGATATCTGCCCATTGATGTTCTGTATCAATGAACTTCAGCGTTACTATCCCTTTCTGAACATAGTCTCTAATAAAATGATGTTTTATTTCTATGTGTTTGGCTCTGGAATGTAGAATGGGATTCTTACTTAAACAAATAGCAGCAGTATTATCACAAAAGATAGGAATGTTACTCTCAAATATCTGAAGATCTTCTAGCTGATGTTTCATCCAGAGCATCTGAGTTGTGCACAGTGATGCTGAGATGTATTCTGCTTCTGCAGTTGATAGAGCGATAGTTGACTGTCTTTTGCTAGCCCAGGAGATTAGATTGTTTCCCAGAAGCTGGCAATTTCCAGATGTGCTTTTTCGTTCTATTCTATCTCCTGCATAATCTGCATCACAATAACCAGAAAGCCTATACTCTGATGTTTTCTCATACATCAGGCCCAGGTTAGGAGTTCCTTTCAGATACTTAAGAATTCTCTTAACAGCTGTTAAATGAGATTCTCTAGGATCTGATTGGAATCTGGCGCAAAGACAGACGCTAAAGAGAATATCAGGACGAGTAGCAGTCAGATAGAGAAGAGAGCCTATCATACCTCGATAGAGCTTCTGACAAACCTTGTTGCTTACCTCTTCCTTTTCCAGAATGCAAGTTGGGTGCATAGGAGTCTTTGCAGAGTTGCATTCAGTCATGTCAAACTTCTTCAGAACATCTTTAATGTACTTGCTTTGATGAATGTACGTGACTTCTGGAGTTTGATTGATTTGAATTCCCAGAAAGAACTTTAGTTCTTGCATTAAACTCATTTCAAATTCTGCCTGCATTAACTTAGAAAATTCTTGGCAAACAGAGATATTAGCAGAACCAAAAATAATATCATCAACATAAATTTGGCATATCATCAGATCATTATTAAGGTTTTTACAGAAGAGTGTAGAATCAACTTTCCCTCTGATAAAATTTTGTTCCAGAAGAAAATTGCTCAGACGTTCATACCAAGCTCTGGGAGCTTGTTTAAGTCCATATAAAGATTTCTTAAGTTTGAAAACATGTTCCGGAAAGTTTGAATTTTCAAAGCCTGGAGGTTGATTAACATACACTTCTTCTGAAATATAACCATTAAGAAATGCACTCTTGACATCCATTTGGTATAATTTGATAGAATGATTAATAGCAAAAGATACAAGAAGACGAATAGATTCTAACCTCGCGACTGGAGCAAAAGTTTCATTATAATCAATACCTTCTTGTTGACTATAACCTTGAGCTACCAGTCGTGCTTTGTTTCTGACAACTTCTCCTTTCTCGTTCAGTTTGTTTCTGAAAACCCATCTGGTTCCAATGACATGAGTGCCTCTGGTTTTGGAACGAGATCCCAGACATCATTCTTGGAGAATTGATCTAACTCTTCTTGCATAGCTGCCACCCAATCGTTATCTTGAAGAGCTTCATCACAGGACGTAGGCTCAATCAGAGACACTAGTCCCAGAGGAATATCTTCAGAAGTTCTGAAGGTAGATCTGGTTCTAACAGGTTCATCTTTGTTTCCCAAGATCAAATCTTCAGATACGTTAATGCGACTTTTAACTTTCCTTGGAATTTCTGGAGATTTAATTTCTTCAGAGTCTGGAGTGACAGTTGCTTCTGGAGTTTTCTCAGATTCTACCAGAGTGATCTCTAAATCTGCAAACTTTTCAACTAGCTTTGACTTTTCAGGGTCAAGCTTATCATCAAATCTAACATGAATTGATTCCTCCACAATTTTGGTTTCTGTGTTGTATACTCTATAGCCTTTAGAGCGTTCTGAGTATCCTAACATAATACCTTTCTGTGCTTTGGAATCAAACTTGTTCAGATGTTCTTTAGTATTTAATATAAAACAAATGCATCCAAAAGGATGAAAATATGAAATGTTGGGTTTTCTTCCCTTACACAGTTCATAGGGAGTCTTATCCAGAATAGGTCTAATAGAGATTCTATTCTGAATGTAACACGCTGTATTTACAGCTTCTGCCCAAAAGTGCTTTGCTACATTTGTTTCATTGATCATGGTTCTGGCCATTTCTTGGAGTGTCCTATTCTTCCTCTCTACAACTCCATTTTGTTGTGGAGTTCTAGGGCAGGAGAAATCATGGGATATTCCATTAGAATCAAATAATTCTTCAAAATCTTTATTTTCAAATTCTCCACCATGATCACTTCTGACTCTAACAATTTTAGAGTCAAATTCTTTTTGCACTTTAGAGCAGAAACTGGTGAATACAGAGTGAGACTCACTCTTGTGCTTTAGGAATTTTACCCATGTCCAGCGGCTGTAATCATCAACGATTACTAGTCCATACTTCTTTCCATTGACTGATGCTGTTTTCACAGGACCAAATAAGTCAATGTGAAGAAGCTCCAGAGGCTTAGAGGTAGAAACAACATTTTTCTTTTTAAAAGATGTTTTTGAAAACTTTCCTTTTTGACAAGCTTCACACAGAGCATCTGAAGAAAACTTCAGTTTAGGTAAGCCTCTGACTAACTCAAGTTTAGTTAGCTGAGAAAGTTTTCTCATGCTAATGTGGCCTAAGCGTCTATGCCATACCCATTGCTCTTCGTGAACTGACATTAAACATTTAACATTTTGATCTTTTAAATCAGAAAGATTTATTTTATAAATGTTGTTTTTCCTCTTGCCTGTGAAAAGGACAGAGCCATCGTTCTGACTAATGGCTTTACACGTTTTTTGATTAAAGATTACATCATAACCATTATCACTTAATTGACTTATGGATAACAAGTTATGCATTAATCCTTCTACATAAAGAACATCAGATATAGAGGGAAGAGTACCGTTACCAATAGTTCCGGAGCCTCTGATCCTTCCTTTCTGATCTCCTCCGAAGCCTACAAATCCAGCGTCTTTAAGTTCCAGGCTTTGGAACATAGACTTTCTTCCCGTCATATGTCGCGAGCATCCAGAGTCCAGGTACCATGACTGGTGTCTGAACTTTGCTGCATAGGATATCTGCAACATAGATGATCTTATCTTTCGGTACCCAGAATCTCTTGGGTCCTTTCAGATTAGTTTTCCCAGAGTTTCTTACAACTTTGGGTCTTCTAGCATTTTTAAATTTGTGTTCTTGTGTGTGTGTGTAGTGGTATGAAAAAGGCGATTTAATTTGGTTACTGGTAGAGGTTTTATTTTCCTCAGAATCATACCCAATTCCCCTTTTATTATTCTGACCTACTCCATAAATCATGGATGCCATAATACTCCTATTTATCCCATTCTTCAGAAATTGTTGAAAGGCTTCTTCATATTTATAAATAATTTCATTTGAAGTTTGTGGTGCTTGAGACAACACTTCTTCTAATTCTAAGCTTTTCGTTTTAGCTTCATCTCTTTCTAACGTTAAAGATGTGATTGTATCATCTCTTGCTAGAATTGTTGTCTCAAGTTTACTACACTCTTCAGATTTTGCTTTAAGAAGGCCTTTAATGTTTTTAACTTTTTGTTTTAATTTCTGAAGAGAGGTAAGAGTTTCTGATAAACATGATTCTAAGTCAGATCTAGAAAGTTCAGAAAATACCTCTTCAGATTCTTCATCTGAGCTGCTGGATGTGGTAGCCATAAGAGCTACGTTGGCCTGTTCATCAGAGTCAGATTCTGATGATTCGGATTCACTATCGTCCCAGGTGGCCATTAATCCCTTCTTTGTTCTGAAGGCATTTTTCTTGAAGCTTTCTTTCTTAGAGTTATCTTTCTTCAGCTTGGGGCATTCATTTCTATAATGACCTGTTTCTTTACATTCAAAACAGGTAATATCTTTGTTAGGTTTACCTTTTGAAGTTGACTCTGATCGATCCCCTCTGGGTCTTGATCTTCTGAAGTTGTTGTTGTTCCTTCTTTTCCAGAGTTGCTTAACTCTTCTGGTTAGTAAGGACAGTTCTTCTTCATCATCAGAGTCTTCAGGTTCAGAATCGTCAGTATCTACAGTTTCTGCCTGGAGAGCTTTGGTTCTGTCTGACTTCCGTCTTTCAGGTCTGGACTTCAGCGCCACTGACTTGTTCCTTTTCTGAGGCTCATCCTCCTCTAGTTCTATCTCATGGCTTCTGAGAGAACTAACAAGTTCTTCAAGGCTGATACTGTTCAGATCCTTTGATAACTTCAGAGCAGTAACCATTGGTCTCCATTTCTTTGGCAGACTTCTGACAATCTTCTTAACATGATCTGCAGTCGTGTATCCCTTGTCTAGCACTTTAAGACCTGCAATAAGAGTTTGAAATCTGGAAAACATAGCTTCTATAGCTTCGTCATCTTCCATCTTGAAGGCTTCATACTTCTGGATAAGCGCCAGAGCCTTCGTCTCCTTGACTTGGGAGTTTCCTTCATGGGTCATCTTCAGAGAGTCAAGTATATCTTTGGCAGTCTCTCTGTTGGTGATCTTTTCATATTCATTGTATGATATGGCATTTAGAAGTATTGTTCTGGCCTTGTGGTGATTTTTGAAAACACGTTTCTGATCTTCTGACATTTTGCTTCTGGGAACTTCAGCTCCATTTAAGACTGGAGGTTTGTATCCATCTGTGACAATGTCCCAGAGGTCAGCATCATAACCCAGAAAGAAACTTTCGATTCTATCTTTCCAGTAATCAAACTTTTCTCCATCAAAAACAGGAGGCTTGGCATTGTAAGAATCTTTCTCATTTGAGTGGGCCATTTGTTTTTCTCGCACTGGATCTCTCTACACGGTTAAGTGTTTGATTTGAAAATCAATAACAGAGCCGGAGCTCTGATACCAATTGAAGGTGAGAAAAACAAGAAAGGGGGGTTTGAATTGTTTGAAAAAATAAGCGCTTTTTGCAAAATGAAATCACACAATGATTTTATACTGGTTCGCTTATAACACAAAGCTACTCCAGTCCACCCGGCCAAGGTGATTTCGCCTTCAACAAGGACTTAATCCACTAATCTTGAAAGATTACAAACAACCCCTAAGAGAGAAGAAAATCTCTTAGTCCTCTCAAGTCTACAGACTGCAAAGAGTCACTTGAGGAAATCAAATAAAAATTAGATACAAGATGTGTAATCTAGAGTGCTTCTAAGAAAGCAAATATTACAAACTTAAGAACAAATTTTTCACTTGATAAGCAAAAGCTTAGTGAAAATCTTTGAAGAACAAGGATGTTTTTCTTGAGCGTGATATGATTTCAGTATAGTTTTGGCTAGTGATTTCTTGTTTTTACTGAATGAGATTTCTTCTCTATTTATAGGAGTTGAAGTAGAGTTGAAGTAGCGTTGAATCTGTTGGATATTGAGATGTAGTTACGCCATTCCATTAATAGCTTCTGCAGTAGACTTTTTCTCTTAGAAGTGACTACTTACCACAATTAGTATCTTCTCTCTTGGAAGTGGAGATTAACGTCTCTTTCTAATTGAGGAAATCCATTTGCAGAACTTTAACTTGGCTTAAACGTTACTTCATCATGATTAACAATTCTGATTAGAGTCTTCGTGTATCTGGAGAATCTTGCTTCTGATGTTATTTCTTGAAAGTTCAGATGGCGCTGATAACTTCCAGAGTTTACAGAAGGCATTAATTCAGAGTCAGAGCTTCTAGACTTTACTTCATATTCAGATGCTTCTGATACTTTGTAGTTTTGTCCAGAGTCAGAGCTTCTTGAATGAGATTCCACTTTAGATGCTTCTGATACTTGAGATTTTGCATCTGATCTTGTTTTGCATCTGATGACATCATCAGATTTGTTTCTTCTTTCTTTAGAACCCTGCACACTTAGAAACTTTTCGTTAGGGTGCCATTTTTGGTTTCATCCTTTGTTATCATCAAAATCATGGAATCTGTTGTAGAACAATTTTTGTTCTTACAGGGTGCACCAGTGTTATTGGTTAAGAAGAAAGAAGGTACTATGAGGTTGTGTGTGGACTACAGGCAACTGAATAAAGTGACGATCAAGAATCGGTATCCTTTGTCGAGGATTGATGATTTGATGGATCAGTTGGTTGGTGCGAGTGTGTTCAGCAAAATAGATTTGAGATCGGGGTATCATAAGATACGTGTGAAAACTGAGGATATTCAGAAGACTGCTTTCAGAACAATGGACATTATGAGTATTCTGTAATGCCTTTTGGTGTGACTAATGCGCCTGGAGTATTTATGGAGTATATGAATAGGATTTTCCATCCGTACCTAGACAAGTTTGTTGTGGTGTTTATTGACGATATTTTGGTGTATTCGAAATCTGAAGAAGAGCATGCTGAACATTTGAGAGTGGTTTTAGGAGTTCTACGAGAAAAGAAGTTATTTGCTAAACTGTCCAAGTGCGAATTTTGGTTAGAAGAGGTTAGTTTTCTTGGTCATGTGATTTCAAGAGGTGGTGTTGCTGTTGATCCTTCTAAGATAGGAGCGGTATCTAAGTGGGAAGCTCCGAAGTCAGTTTCTGAGATAAGAAGTTTTCTTGGACTTGCAGGTTACTATAGGAAATTTATTGAGGGATTTTCTAAGTTGGCGTTACCGTTGACGATGTTGACTAGAAAGGGGCAAGCGTTTGTTTGGGACTCGAAATGTGAAGAAGGTTTCCAAGAGTTGAAGAGAAGGTTAACTACTGCTCCTATTCTGATATTACCGAGTCCGTCAGAACTATTTGAGGTTTACTGTGATGCTTCATTGTTGGGTTTTGGTGGTGTGTTAATGCAGAATAAGCAGGTTGTAGCTTATGCTTCGAGACAACTGAAGGTTCATGAGAGGAACTATCCGACACACGATTTAGAGTTGGCAGCTGTGGTATTTGTTCTGAAGTTATGGAGGCATTACTTGTACGGGTCAAGATTTGAGGTTTTCAGTGACCATAAAAGTTTAAGGTATTTGTTTGATCAGAAAGAGCTGAATATGAGACAGAGGAGATGGTTAGAGTTTCTGAAGGATTATGACTTTGGTTTGAATTACCATCCGGGTAAAGCAAACGTAGTGGCTGATGCATTGAGTCGGAAATCATTGCACATGTCTATGTTAATGGTTAAGGAATTGGATTTAATTGAGTAGTTTAGAGACTTGAGTTTGGTGTGTGAGAGTACTCACAATAGTGTTAAATTGGGAATGTTGAAGTTAACGAGTGGTATTCTGGATGAGATTAGAGAGGGTCAGAAATCCGATGTGCTTTTGGTTGATAAGTTGACTCTAGTGAATCAAGGTCAAGGTGGTGAATTCAGAGTTGATGAGAATGGTGTTTTGAAATTTGGTAATCGGGTGTGTATTCCGGATGTTACCGAACTTAAGAAGAGTATTCTTGAGGAAGGACATCGCAGTGGCTTGAGTATTCATCCTGGAGCTATGAAGATGTATCATGATTTGAAAAAGTTATTTTGGTGGCCGGGAATGAAAAGAGAAATTGCGAGTTTTGTTTATTCTTGTTTGACTTGTCAGAAGTCAAAGATTGAGCATCAGAAGCCGTCTGGGCTAATGCAACCGTTGGTTATTCCAGAGTGGAAGTGGGATAGTATCAGTATGGATTTTGTTTCTGGTTTACCGAGGATAATTAAGAATTTTGAAGCTATTTGGATGATTGTTGACAGATTGACAAAATCGGCTCATTTCATTCCGATCAGAATGGATTATTCGTTAGAGAGATTAGCCGAGTTGTATATTGAGAAAATTGTAAGTTTGCATGGTATTCCGTCGAGTATTGTTTCGGACAGAGATCCTAGATTTACATCGAAGTTCTGGGAAGGTTTGCAGAGGGCTTTGGGAACTAAGCTGAGATTGAGTTCTGCATATCATCCGCAGACTGATGGTCAGACTGAGAGGACGATTCAGTCACTGGAGGATCTTTTGAGGGCTTGTGTTTTGGAAAAACGAGGTGCTTGGGATTGTTATTTACCTTTGATTGAGTTTACCTACAACAAAAGTTTTCATTCGAGCATTGGTATGGCACCGTTTGAAGCTTTGTATGGTAGGAGATGTCGGACACCTTTATGTTGGTATGAGTCCGGTGAGAGTGTTGTGGTTGGATCGGAGATTGTTCAACAAACTACGGAAAAGATTAAGATGATTCAGGAGAAGATGAGGATTGCTCAAAGTCGTCAGAAGAGTTATCACGACAAGAGGAGGAAGTCACTTGAGTTTCAAGAGGGAGATCATGTGTTTCTTCGTGTTACTCCGATAACTGGGGTTGGTCGAGCTTTGAAGTCGAAGAAGTTGACACCTCGATTTATCGGTCCTTATCAGATTTTTAAGAGGATAGGGGAGGTGGCCTATCGTATCGCTTTACCGCCGTCACTTGCGAATTTGTATGAGGTTTTTCATGTGTCTCAGTTGAGGAGGTACATTCCTGATCCGTCGCATGTGGTCCAAGTAGATGATGTACAGGTGAGAGATAACCTGACTGTTGAAACATCACCTATGAGGATCGAGGATCGAGAGTTGAAGCAGTTGCGGGGTAAAGAGATTGCTTTGGTAAAGGTAGCTTGGGGAGGACCAGCAGGTGGCAATGTGACTTGGGAACTTGAGAGTCAGATGAAGGAGTCTTATCCTGAGTTATTCACTTGAGGTATGTTTTCGAGGACGAAAACTCTTTTAGTGGGGGAGAGTTGTAACACCCCGATAAAAATAAGATAATTATTTAAATTAAGTTAATAGTATATTTATTAATTTAATTAAATAATTGGATTATTATTGGATTATTATTATTATTATTATTGGAATAAAAGTTGAAATTAGAAAAGGTCCCAGTTGGTAAAAGAGAGCTTTCACGTGAATACAGAAAAACGACTCTAAAGTGGAAAAAGGGCAAAGAGCCAGAGAACAAGGGTTGAAGAGAGGCAGAGCTCGAAGCTAAAGGATTGCCGGATTAACTCAGGTAAGGGGGGTTTATCGTTGTTTAATGGGTATTATGGGTTAACATGTAATGGGTAGTGATAAATCATTGATTTGACTCTAATTAGATGATGAATGTTGAAAATTGTGAAATTTTGGATGAATGAGATATGAGTATAATTGAAGAAATTCGTAGGAATTGGACGTAATAAGGTTAGAAATTGTGAAATGGAATGTGTACGATCTGTGTTTGATAGTATGAACGAATGTTGTGTAAGAATTGGACTGTGGAAGGTTGGATCTGAGGAATCTCGTAGCAGAGAAAACCATAGCAGATCTGGAAGTCTGGTTTCTGGTCATACGCGTATGGCACTAGGCAATACGCGTATGAGATGGTCTGGTACGCGTATGGCACTAGGCAATACGCGTATGGATGAAGAAGATGATGATTTTAACGTAGTTTTGTCTCTGTTGGTACGCGTATGGGAGAGGTGTTACGCGTAGCATACGCGTATGAGGCAGGCAATACGCGTATGGATGAAGAAGATGATGATTTTAACGTAGTTTTGTCTCTGTTGGTACGCGTATGGGAGAGGTGTTACGCGTAGCATACGCGTATGAGGCAGGCAATACGCGTATGGGATTGGCTGAGAAATGGGCCATACGCGTATGGGAATAGGCAATACGCGTATGGGCAGAATTGTGATTTTTCTGAGCTGTTGTTGTGCAGTTTTGGTCGTTGCAGCTGGGTGATGTAATTTAGCTGATGTATGATATAGTAGGGATCATTTCCCGTTGTTTTGAGCAGTGTAGGTATTAGTAGAGTGTGCTAATACTGTGATTATTAATTGGCATGACATGATATGATTTTGTGATAATATGCTGATGATGTATGATTGTATGCATAATGCTGTGAATGTATGTATTATGTGGAATGGACTGTTTTATGGCTTAGAGTGTGAGCATATGTCCATTGTGGATTGTTGATGTTTGCATGCTAGTTGGGTTAGCGTGCACATTATGGCCTTTATGGTGGTAGCTAATTCCCATGGTGAGGAATTAATGAGTGAGTATTGTGAATTGTTGTTGATGTTTTCATGCTAGGTGATTAGCGTGCATATCATAGCCCTTGGGGTGGTAGCTAATTCCCATGGTGAGGAATTAGTGAGTGAGTCACTAGGTCTCAAATGAGTGGGACTAGTGAGCTTGGTAGCCGTATCTGGATTTGATCGGTGAGGTTGAACTATATGTTCACGAATAGTCGGTACCGCATGCATGGAGTCTCATTGCATAATGTATGTATGGCGTATAATATGAATGGATGTATTCCAATATTATACGTGTGTTTTGTGTTGAGTTGAGTATGATGATGATTATGAGTGGATGTTACCGTTGCTGAATGTGTGATATGATTAGGGTGATGAAATGTGTTAATTTACTTAACATTACATGATAATTTATAATGCTTATTATATCGATTGAGGAACTCACCCTTACAACTATGTTTCAGGTAACGAGCAGGGATTGAGTAGAAGCTAGTCCTTGGAGTCTAGTGTAGTTCCTTAGTGGGTCATGCTCTGGTAGATGTAACATCGGGACGGGATGTGTTACCTTGTTTTCATTTTTGGTTGTTGAACAACTTTACATGTGATGTGTTAAATGTTTGAATGTTGTTAGATTTTTATCCGCTGCGAGTTATGCAATGGTTTGTTTTGATTAAATAAATGAGCATGACAGGATATTTTGATGATTGGTGTGAAGTGTCAAGTGTGACACCCTTAAATTGCATATCTACTATGATTTATATTTGTTGTTTTAATTAAATATTGGGGTATTTTAGAAGGGTGTTACACTTCTAACCGTCCTGGCGTGCGTTCGATTCTTCGCTCATGCGTTTCTGAATTTAATTTCAATTGAATTCTCTTTCCCTGAGTGCGTGAGTTCAATCCATGGTGCTGCATGTTTTCTGAATTGCATTTGAATTTTCTCATTTCCTGGCCTGGCATGTGTTCGAACCTTGGCTATGCACATTCTGATTTTCCTTTGAATTATTATTTTCCACATTATTTCCATTTTATTTCATTTTATTTCATCAACTTCAAAAAATCATTAAAAATTGAAAAATGCTTCAAATTGATCCCATTTTTTTCCACATTCTTGTTTAGATGTCTAGTATTTTTTCATATTATTTTCATGATTTGTGTGTTTTGGATTTTTATCTTGTAATTTTTTATTGCACTTTATGCCAAATTGATATGCTACATTAAATGCTTTGTGAAATGCTCATGGTTAATCCAATTGATCTGAAATTTGGCATGTTTGATCCTCACATGTGATTTGATTTTTAAGCTTTGGTTTGGAACTTTTATCATATGCTATCACTGTTTTGGACACATGAACATATAGTGTGACAATTTGTGTCACATTTGTTGCCTTGCATTTGTGCATTTTCATTCACATACCATTTGAGCTCTTCTGAAGTTGATATTTTGCATGATGATCATTCCTAACATGATGAGCTCGTATAAAAAATTTCATGATCATTGGTTGCATTTCTGTTTTGATTTGGGTTTTCTATTTTTGATATCCAACTTTGATCACATTGCTTGCCTTTGCTTTACCTTGATCATTTGATGGCTTTTCCTTATGAATTGGTTTTGGTCCTTTTAAGGACTCTTTCTTGTTTGGTTGAATGTGCTTCATGTGAAATATTGACTTCTGTTTTGGTCATTTGACTTGCTTTTGAACCTAGTCTTTGTACTAGTGGTTTGTACACATACTAATAGTGCTTTATGTTTCAGGTTTGAGCATTTAGCCTTGATGGTGGGTGTGGTCTCATTATTTGAGATGCCAATTGCTTTGATCACTAACTCTTGTTGTGTTGTAGGTCCTTTGATGTGATGAACTCATTTGAGTACTTGCACTTGGGACTCACATTGTGTAGATATTGGAAAGTTCCACTATTGTCTGTTGGTTTTTCTGAACACAATATTAACTGTTTGGCTTTTGTACAGGTACATTAGTTGCTAGCTAGCTTTTTCTTAAGCTGAGGAGTATGGTTGATACACCACTTAGGTAGCTACTTCCTCTTACTCCATGTAGTCTGGAAGTCCTGCCACCTTTTTGGCAGGCATTTGGCTGAAGTCCTCCTTAAGAGGCTCTGATTGTGATTGTTTACATTTGTGCCAAAGACCTCCAAGTGAGGCATGTTACTTGATAAGTCCTCCTAAGTGAAGAGGCAATTGACAGATAGAAGGGATTAGCAATCAATCCCCTGTTATTCAGTGAGTCGTTCATTATGCTCGCACTACGTGCTGATGCTCTTGAACATGTACCCAAGATCTTTGTATAGAGTCAGTCAAGTGGAAAAGGGTTCCTCTTTATGGATCCCCACATTTTCTTTGATTTGAGCTCACCCAGGCCAGGGTTAAGAGCATGAGGTCTCATCCTGTTTTACACCTGTCATCAGCTTCACCCTAACTCTCAATGTTAGTGGTTAAGAGCTTCAGAACACCCCTACAGTTTTGGCTTGTTTGTCGAGGTTGATATGACCCCTCTTGACTAAAGCCCAACCATTTGTCTGAGCCTCTTGATTATATATAGCGTGTGATGCTTGTTCAGTTGTGTTGATGTTTATTTGCTGTTCGTTTTGACTTGCTTCCTGTGCGAGTTAGGTTCTGATTAGAGACCTCCACTTAGGGATTATCGTTTGCATGACAACTTTTAGGCTCGAGTCTTAGTCTCCCTATTATTTTGTTGTCTCCCTGGTCTCTGGTTAGGAGAGAGTTGTACCCCTATTAAGGGGAACTACGTCGCCCTGATTCTCATACCAGATGAGATACGTAGGCAGGAGATCGAGCGAGATCTCTCCGGGCGCCCTTTTTTCTTTTCCAACCTTTTTTGTTTCTTTTGACGTCTCAGCGTCTCTTTGTGTTTGTGTGACAACTATTAGGCTCGAGTTCCAGACTCCCTATTAGTTTGTCAATCTGATAACCTTTTTCCTTGGTGTTTGCTGGTTAGCGTGTGCTATTGTTTGGAGTCGGATGTAAGTCCATATATTGGCATTCTGTTTCCTTGTTTGTGTTGTTTGTTTAGAGTCAGATATAAGCCCATGTATTGGCATTCTGTTTCCTGTTGAGTGTTTCTTTGACGTCTCAGCGTCTCTTTTTGGTGTTCTGTTTCGGCGTGCGTTAGCCGAGCTACGAGTGCTCTGATTCTTCCTCTAGATAGAGAAGATACGTAGGCATAGGGTGGGATGTCCTAGCGAGCATGTTCCCCATTTCCCCGAACTACGTCGACTCTGATGTTTGTTTCTGACAAACTACGTAGGCCCAGGATGCGACATCCTGCCGAGTCCACTTCCTCCGTCCCTTTCACCTGTTTTATCATTCAAGTTTGTGCAGTTTTTTTGAGCAGTTTATTAGCATCCTTTTCCTATTCTTTTGAGCGTGGATCCCGTCGAGTACGGAGGACATGAGGGGTGCTAATACCTTCCCCTTGCGTAACCGACTCCTGTACCTTACAATCTCTGGTCGTAAGACCGTTCCTTTCCCTTTCTTAGGTTAGTCCTGCGCTCCCTTTCCGTCAGAGGATGAATAGCGTCGGTGGCGACTATGTATTTTTCCCGCCGGTTGTTTTCACGTTGCGACACCTATCACAAACCCAACTGCGAAAACTGACTTGCCGTTGGTGAGGAAAAAATGACCAAACCAACTGCTTGGGGAAGACCAATAATGTTCCACACTTCAGAGCTTACCGGTTCTTAGACTGCTGTTGATACTCCTTAAATCGATTTCTTTTAAAAGTAATTACTTTTATTATTTATTTTTTAAGAAAAATGATTTTTATTATTTAAAAATTATCATCATAAAAATTCAATTCTATTTAGCTGAAAAAAATGAATAAGAGTAGAAACAATTGGACAAAAAGCTCAACTTTATTTAATATAATGGTAGTATGTAAATGACAAGACTCCACAGATCTTTGCAAAAGTTGAAAAATGGTAATTTACATGGAAAAGGGCTACATTGAATACAATGATCATTAATCCTTCTACCAACTTCAGTATCCACTATGCTCTTGGCTTTAGTTGAGGATGATGAACCAGAGTTGACTGACTTGCTCAAAACTTCTCTCAAGACTTGAGATCATCCGAATGGAGTTACTTGCCATAATCCCTTATTTTTGCCTAGATTTCCCCAAGGTGGGGGTATTCAATCTACTGGGATAAATTTTCTGTTTTATGTCTCTAATTTTTTCCTGGATTGCCCCTTCAGGTTTTCAATCCACCGATACGCTCATTTTTTCCTAAGCCGCCCTTTTAGGTTTTCAACTTAGCGAGTTGTCCTTTTATTCTTAGGCGAAGTATTTCTTGACTGCATCGGCATTCACAGGACGCGTGAACTCTTCATCATCCATAGTCGTAAGAATCAAAGCACCGCCTGAAAAGCTCTCTTAACAACATATGGGCCTTCATAATTAGGAGTCCATTTACCCCTGGCCTCTGGTTTAAAAGATAGAATCTCCTTGAGCATGAGGTCACCTTCTCTAAACACACGAGGTCTGAACTTCTTATTAAAATCTTTCTTCATTCTCTGTTGGTACAACTGACCGTGACACATGGCAGTCAATCTCTCCTCTTCAATCAAATTCGGCTGATCATATCTAGTCTGACACCATTCAGCCTCAGCCAACTTGGCTTCCATCAAGACTCACAATGACGGGATATCAACCTCTACTGGGAGCACAACTTCCATACCGTAAACAAGTGAGAAAGGAGTTACCCCTGTTGAAGTGTGGATGGATGTACGGTACCCATGCAAAGCAAATGGGAGCATCTCATGTCAATCTTTGTAAGTCACAACCATTTTCTGAATGATCTTCTTGATGTTCTTATTCGCGACTTCAACAACCCCATTCATCTTAGATTTGTAGGGAGAAGAATTATGATCTACAATCTTGAAGTCTTTGCAAAGAGCTTCCACCATATTATTGTTTAAGTTTGATCCATTATCACTAATGATCTTGCTTAGCACACCATAACGACATATAATTTGATTCTTGATAAACCTCACAACAAATTTCTTGGTTACATTTGCATATGATGACGCTTCAACCCACTTTGTGAAGTAATCAATAGCCACCAGAATGAAACGATGTCTGTTCGAAGCTTTGGGCTCAATCATGCCAATTATATCAATTCCCCACATGGAGAAAGGCCATGGAGATGAATTGACATTCAATAGTGTCGGAGGAATATGAATCTTATCTGCATAAATTTGACATTTGTGGCATTTCTTCACAAACTAGCAACAGTCAAATTCCATTGTCAGCCAATAGTAACTTGCTCTCAACATCTTCTTAGCCATAGCATGTCCATTGGAATGCGTACCAAAGGAACCTTCATGGACTTCAATCATCAATAGGTCTGCTTCGTGTCTATCCACGCATCTGAGCAAAACTATATCAAAGTTTCTCTTGTAAAGCACATCACCATTTCGGTAGAAGTTGCCAGCTAATCTTCTCAAAGTCTTCTCATCTTTCAAAGATTCCCAAGATGGGTAAATCTAACATTGGAGGAAATATTTGATATCATAATACCATGGATTATCATCCTTGATTTCTTCAAAAGCAAACACATGAGATGTCCTATCAAGACGCATCACAATAAAATTAGGAACTTCATTCCAATACTTCACCATAATCATTGAAGCCAACGTTGGAAGATCATCCGCTATCCGGTTTTCATCTCGAGGGATAAGATGAAACACAACTTTTGTAAAGAAAGTTGAAATCCACCTCGCATAGTCTCTATATGGTATCAAACGGGTAGATTCGTCTCCCATTCACCTTTTATTTGATTCACAATTAAAGCTGAATTTCCATAGACGTCAAGATATTTGATTATGTGATCAATGGCCTCTTCAAGCCCCATAATGCAAGCTTCATACTGAGCCATGTTATTTGTACACTTGAAAGTTAGTCTGGATGTAAACGGAAAATAAGTTCCTTGAGGAGTAATAATCACTTCCCCAATGCCATTACCATATTGATTAATAGCTCCATCAAATACCATGCCCCAACGGGAACCAGGTTTTGGTCCTTCTTCAAGCAATGGTTCATCGCAATCTTTCATTTTCAGGTACAAGATCTCTTCATCAGGAAAATCACACTGCATTGACTGATAATCTTGAATCGGTTGGTGAGCCAAATGGTCAGCCAAGACACTTCCTTTAATAGCTTTTTGAGATCGGTATTCAATATCATACTCTGATAACAACATCTGCCAACGGACGATCCTCCCAGTTAAAGCAGGCTTCTAAAAAATATACTTGATTGGATCCATTTTGGATATCAACCAAGTAGTATGATTTAACATGTACTGCCGCAGACGCTTAGCAGCCCAAGCCAATGCGCAACAAGTTTTTTCAAG
The DNA here is from genome assembly GCF_024323335.1 of Lathyrus oleraceus. Classification (NCBI taxonomy): domain Eukaryota; kingdom Viridiplantae; phylum Streptophyta; class Magnoliopsida; order Fabales; family Fabaceae; genus Lathyrus; species Lathyrus oleraceus. Next base: position 268,529,947 of record NC_066580.1, read on the forward strand.
AATAGAATACTGAGTCTCACAGTCGATGAATTTCTTACTAAGGTAGTAAAATGCATACTTTTTCTTTCCTGTTTCGTCTTGCTGACCTAGAACACAACCTATACTCTCGTCAAGCACAGCCAAATACATGATCAATGGTCTTCCTTCAACAGGTGGAGACAGAACCGAAGGTTCAATCAGATACTCTTTGATACTATCAAAAGCTTTCTGGCAATATTCGGTCCAATCACAAGACTGGTCATTCCGAAGAAGCTTGAATATAGGCGCACATGTGGTAGTCATATGCGATACGAATCTTGAAATATAATTTAAACGGCCGAGGAAACCTCTGACTTGCTTCTTAGTTTTGGGTGCAGACATTTATTGTATTTCTTTGACCTTGGCAGGATCAACTTCAATACCCTTCTTAGTGACAATAAAGCCCAACAACTTACCAGAACAAACACTGAAAGAACACTTATTAGGATTCAAGTGGAGTTTGTATTTCCTCAAACCCTGGAATAACTTCAACAAATGCTCAACATTTTGTTCTTCATCACTCAATTTAGCGATCATATCATCAACATAGACTTTGATCTCTTTATGCATCATATCATGAAAAAGAGTAGTTATAGATCTCTGGCACGTTGCACCTGCATTCTTTAGGCCGAAAGGCATCACTCTATAACAGAATGTTCCCCAGGGCATAATGAATGTGGTCTTTTCCATATCTCCGGGTGCCATCTTGATTTGATTATAACCGGAAAATCCATCCATAAATGATAAGACTTTGAATTTGGATGTATTGTCTACCGACATATCAATGTGTGGCAGAGGGAAATCATCTTTTGGACTAGCTTTATTCAAATCTCTATAATCAAAATACATATAGACTTTTCCATCCTTCTTCGGAATAGGCGCAATATTGGCCACCCACTGCGGATACTCAGCGGTAACAAGAAAACCAACATCAATTTGTTTCTGCACTTCTTCTTTGATCTTTACTGCCATATCAGGATGAGTTCTCCTCAACTTTTGCTTGACCGACGAGCATTCTGGCTTCAACGACAATCTATGCTCTACAATCTCAGAATCCAAACCAGGCATGTCTTAATAGGACCAAGCAAACACCTCAAAATATTCTCAAAGAAGATCAACCAACCCCTTCTTAACCTCTGGACATAGTTGAGACCCAATCTTGACTTCCTTTACATCATCTTCGGAACCCAAGTTTACTAGCTCAATCTTCTCTTCAAATGGTTGAATGACTTTTTCCTCATGCTCAAGTAAACGAGATAATTCATCAGATGCTTCTTCACTTGTCTCTTCCTCAGTCTCTAACATAGTGAAATCAAAGTTTGGAGAGGGAGTATGATCATTGTATTCAATGGGTTTGGGAATCAACCTGCATAATGATTCGATATTTTGATTTTATAGAAGTGAATTGTGACCAAATATTATGCAGATGGGTGTAGCGGGAAATTCATGATCATCAAGCTATTATTGTTTCCAAGGGAAATAGGAAAAATTACGAACAAAACCTAAAAAGTAAGAAGTTTTCAAATAAAAACTAATAAAAGTCAGAGATCACAGGTAAGGGGGTTCGTTACACAGAGGGAAGGTGTTAGCACCCAAAGTTTCCTAGGTACTCCTAGGGAACCCTTTTTGTGTGCATATGTATTTTATACAAAGTGATGTTTACAAACAAATAGAATAGGGGGATGAGAAAAGAATTCATTAATTATATTTTTTTTGTTTGAAGTGGATGCATGGATTTTAACAAAATTTAAATTTCATAGTTCGTGATACAAAACCTCGTAGTTCGTGATACAAATTTCAAAGTGGATGCATGGATTTTAACAAAATTTAAATTTGAAAGGCACAAAGGCCTAAAATGGTTTGAATAAGATAGTTCCTTTTGGCTTTTTGAAAGTTTAAGTCAAGTATAGTTAAGTTTATTTACAAGTTTGATTTAAGAAAAGAAGTTTGAAAATGCAATGGTATAAGGCCAAAGTTTCTATCTTTTTTGCAAAAGTGGTCAGAGTTTAGAATAAAAGTAGTTCACACAAAGAAGATTTTGAAAAATGGAGGGAGAGATTTTGAAATTAAAGAAACGGGGAGAAGATGAAGATATTATCATATGCACAAAATTAAAAGTTTAGAGTTGAAAAGATCTGACCAAACGTGTAGCAATCCAATAGACAAGAATGTCAATAGAAACCCAGAATTCCGTTGGACTTTTAGAATAAAGTGATACACAAATGCACAATTATATAATCTTGAAGAGAAAGACATCAAATAAAGATGGCCTCATCCAAGCTTATCCATTCCATGATCTTCTTCCAAAATAACCCATGTAGCAGATGAACTTCACAAGTCACAGGTTCAAAATAACAGCTTCACAATGATCATGTTGCAGATGAACTTAGAGAGATCTTGAATGATGTATCAGATGAATTTCAAATTGCAAGCACTTGGTTCTTCAACAAATTGGCATTGGCCAAGTTCATTAGCATAGGAAGGTTGCCTAGATTCTAAGTCCATTTGTCCAAGATCAAGCCAACAATCCACTCAAAAGTTTTTTAGGGTTTTTATTATTATTATTATGTACATTAATGGTCAAAGACCACACAAACAAGCAAAGTATACACAAACAAAATATATCACATAATATGGTCCAAATTGCATTAACATAAACAATTAGATGATATGAATAATGGCAAATGAAATAAAGTGCTAAAAGTAAATTGCATTAAAGTAAATTCTTGAAATTAAAAGTTAATAGGTTAAGAGTTATTATTGTTTTGATTTTGCTTTTCATTTCAAGACATTCTTTGCAGAACACTCAACCCACTTATCACAAGCATGGATCCTTGAACCAAAACATATTTCCACACAATACCATGAAAGAGAGGAGACTTACCATCTCACTAACTAGAATGCTTATACCTTTTATGTCACAAATTTAGCGTTATGTTAAGCAATCGTAATTGGACTTATGTAGAAGTCACAACTGTTTGAGGCAGGTAATAGAATTTTGGTGTTAATGCATGTTAGAGACATAGTATAATGGACTATGCTCATGAAACATACCACACACAAAAAGGATATGCAAATGATGTGTCCTAATCTCATCCATACTCATGTTAATTTTTCAATCAACTAGCATTAGGACTTTGAGATATCATAGGCCAAATGGAGTGAATGAATGAAGAAGGGGAATAAGATGAAGTGGGAGGGGGATGAATGAAATCACAAATTGGTCAAAGGAGGACTTTTACGAAATTAATATCATTCATTCATTTTGGGAGAGGGAATGTACATTCCATCAATCCCCTAAATCCAATGATATTAATTTGACAAAGTCAAATCAAGCTTGACCAAGGCCCAACAACAAGAGTCAAACATAAACAAAGTCATCACAATTGGTCAACAAATTTATTTGATATTTATTCAATTAAAAATAATAAAATTGTGCATTTAAATTAAATATGGTTTGTTGAATTCCTAAAATCTCATCAAAACACCTAAGAAATGGCCATGAGATTTATCATAGGTCAAACAAGGTCAAAGGACCTTGGAGAAAAATTTTCATAACTTTTGGACATTTAAAAATATTTTTAAACAATTAAAAACAAGTGAAAAATCAATTAATTCATGAAAAATATTAATAATGATCCAAAAAATAATTTTAATTCAGAATATGAAAGAGAAAAATATTTGAAATTTTTTGGTGAAAGTCCCATATTTTTTGGATAAATATTGAGTTTAATATGAATTATTGAAAGTAATGCAATTAAAATAAAAATTCAGAAAATCAAAAATACGTGGACCATCTGATTTCCCTCATTAATTGAGGTGGCAGATCAAATGGTCCCTAGCGCGCGTTTCATGTGGTCATAAGTCAACTACGCTGCACATGTGGTAATTAAAACCAAGGCCTAAGATTAAAACAAAATGAATGGATCATGTGGTTCAGAGACTTGCCAACGCATCGCCAGAGCCAGAGCTCCGGTCATCTTCTCCGGTGGACCTCACCGGACTGGTCCACCATCAATCATCACCAAAATAAAAAACAAGGACACGATCTTAAAGTAAAAATGGCACTGAGCTCGAATCTGGCCTCAATTCACTCTAACTCCAAGTATATCGAGAGATACATGGAGTTGAAATTTGAGGTACATGAATTGAGTTGCTTCGATTTGGCCTCAAAGTAACTCAATCTTGTTGCCTACATTGGTAGGACTTCAGACAACAAAAGAATCAATAGAATTGAGCAAGAATTTGAGAGAATCGAAGAGTTCAAAATTTCTGGAAAATACCTTCAATGGAGGTCTGGATTCAACTGGTCTTGATCTTGCTTATGCTTGGTCTAACTCCACTTGCTTGTAGAAGAAGGATTAGATGCTTGAAAGACTATGGATTCCTAGAGATTTGAATTTCAAAATAGTGGAAATTCAACCTCAAATTCAAGAGAATTTCTCAGGCTTATCCTTTGCAAAGTGAGGGTTTGAGATGGGGCATCAAAGCTGGTGCGGATGTGTCTTCATTTCTAAGCAATTGAAGCTCTATTTATAGCCAAAACAATTGACAATTGCACACTTCAAATCACTTTCAAATTTTGGCGAATGGTGATGCAAGGATGCATGGGCGTGCATAGGCCCATGAAATCATTGATTGAGTTCCACAAATGAATGTTGGATGGTCTGAATTAAGCTTGGATTGCAAGGCAAGTGTGCATTGATGTTTGAAGTTTGATCATTGCCAAGTGATATCACCATGTTCATGCCATGTGCAGCCTATGCATTCCTTGTCCAAAATGTATGAATTTGAGATCTTTAGAAAGGTGAGATCAAGAGTAACAACTTTCATGTTCAACAGTTTTTCATTTGGAGCTTGGAACTTGGAGAAATTTGAGGTGGATGTTTGGAAAGTTTTGACATATCAAATTTTTTCTAAGTGTCAAGCCATATGTCTCAATATTCCACCTTGCTTAACATTTTATATGAGCTTCAAATGAGAAAAGTGTCTTCATCAAAGTTGTATATATCTCAAAGACCTTCAAAATGGTCACCAATTTCATGTCATTTGGATTTGAAATGATAGAGTTATGCATTTTTGATGTTTGGAAAAATCACTTGATCAATGGTATAGGTCAAAAGTGACCTATAATGTAACCTTATATCACATGCTCAAAAAAGTTGAATTAGCTCTCACTCCAAACATAAACATTGAAGTAGACACATTGAATTTGATTGTGCAACTTGGAAATATTTCATCTCATAAACATTGAGCAAGTTATGGCCTTGGGAAGTTGACTTTAAAATTAGGGTTTATACAAAAGGACCTATAATGTTTCAACATAGAAAATGATTTTCAAAGAAAAACTAGCTCTAGGTCTCAACATGAAAGTTGTTTGGAATGTCATTTAGAGTAAGTTTGATCTTGGAATAATTTTCATATGGTGAAAATTGTAGGATATAGGATCTAGGGAGACCCAGTTTTGGTCAGATGAATCCATCTGGCCAACCACCATCAACCAACTTGCTAACTTCCAATTCTCTTGACTTTCTTGGCTCATGGTAGACCATATATGCATAATATGATGAATTTCGAAGTGTCCCTTGAGAAATTTGATCAATTGGTGAGATAGCTTATTGGAGAAGTTACTCAAGATACCCAATCAAACTAGGGTTTCCAAGGCAAATCACCCTCAAACTCTTGAAGAAAACTCGATCAATATAACATGTAGAGAACATTGGGACTCATATATGAAGTTCATAACCATTCTTGAATCAATTCATGGTTGTTCTCTTTGTTCATGAGGGTCTCAAACCCTAGATGTGAACTTGATGAATCAATGAGATCATGCCCTTCCTACAAAAGAGTTAGACAAATGCAAAGACATGTTTTTGCTATTTTGGTTAGTGAAATGATAAAATACAAGTATGATATAATCACAAAGTGCTTGGTGATCTCTCCCAAAACAAACCCAATGAAAGAGGGGTAAGGAGGATGCCAAGACATGATCCCAATGCTAATGCTTATGATGGAATTGCATGAGGGATCTTAGGGTCAAAATTGGGGTCTTACAACTGCCCCTATTTAAGGATATTCTAACTGAGGAGGTGAAGGTTAAAATCTTCGACTCGAATCAGTAGAATGGGCTTAAATAACAACAAAGAAACAAATTTTGGTCCCTAAGATACCTCATGATGCATATGATATGAATGTAAAAAGTAAATTCTTTGTGGGGAAATATTGCCATAAAGGAAAAATAAATCAGAGAGACCGAAAGTCCGCAGGACTATAATGCATTCCGTAAGGAAAACTCACTAGGGAGACGCAGACTCTAGGGGATAAAAAGGAGTTATGCGTAGGCCAGGCTACGACTTAAAACTACTGGGGGAACTCGATAGATTCCATACAAAATGGAAAGACTCAGCCGGGGAAATCACGACATCTGCAGGGAATACGAGTAAGTCAGGATAAAACTGAAATACTCGACTCATGCAGGGGAAAAGCAATTTCACTAAGGAAATGCACACTCAACTCAACTGGGGAAGATAAACTTCAACACAGGAGGAGCAAAAATCTATTATTTACTACTTGTTACTGGGTAAGGAGATAATAAAGATCTGACAGAGAGAACATCTGTCATTGGTTAGGATGAACATATCAAGGATGACTCGCTGGGGAAATGCCAGGAGGGAGTATTCATTACCGGTTACTAGGTAAGAATAGCCTTGCTGAGGAATACTGCAAGAAATGGGATTTATAACTACCAGTTACTGGACAGAAGACCAAGGGTGAGAGTATTCGTCATCGGTTAGGATGAACATATCAAGGATAAACTCAACAGGGAAGAAAATCCGTCACCGATTAGGATGAACATATCAAGGATAAACTTGCTTGGGATTGCCAAGAAGGATACCAGTCATCGGTTAGGATGAACATATCAAGGATATACCAACTGAACAAAAGGGTGGTAATTACATCTATCAAAAGCTGGATAGAAAACCGTCGGAGAGAAAATCCGTCACCAGTTAGGATGAACATATCAAGGATTATCTCTGCGAGGGGACAAAGTAGGATTTACAACTACCGGCTACTGGGTAGAAAACATATCAAAGAGAAAATCCGGCACCAGTTAAGATGAACATATCAAGGATAGACTCTGAAAAGTGGATAAAGTAGGATTTACAACTACCGGTTACTGGGTAGAAGACCAAACAAGGAGAAGACCCGTCATCGGTTAGGATGAACATATCAAGGATCGACTCTGACGAGGAGCAAAAATAGGGATTACATCTATCAGTTAATGGATAGAATACTGTAGAAGAGAAAATCCGTCACCGATTAGGATGAACATATCAAGTATAGACTCCGTACAGGGAAAAATAGGATTTACAACTACCGGCTACTGGGTAGAAAACCACAAGGAGAAGAAAACCCGTCATTAGTTAAGATGAACATATCAAGGACTTACTCTCTGAGGAACAAAATAGGGATTACAACTACCTTTTTACTAGGTAGAATACCAAAAAGAGAATATGCGTCACCGATTAAAGTGAACATATCAAGGATAGACTCAGGCAGGGAAAGATATCCGTCACCGGTTAAGATGAACATATCAAGGATATACTTCCTAGGGACTCTACTGAGGAGAAAAATGGTACTTTCGCCGGGTATTGGGCAAGAAGTAGCAAACTGCAAACTAAGAAGAATATCACCAGTTACTGGGTAATAGACTCTTAGGGGACCAAATCATCTACCTAGGTAAGAGCTAGAAAGAAAACGGTCAATCAAAACTCAACCCAATGAGGACATAAGTCAAGGGGAGTAATTCCATCTAGAAAATCTATGTGAGAAAATTCTTTACTTTGAATAAATTTTGAATGATAGCAAATTGTGTGATCATCATCCAAATGTTGGTTGTGCATTACCTTACATGATTCATTTGTGTTTTTATCCCATTCTATTGTTGCATGACTGTACATAAAGACCTACATTGATACATCTCTTAAAAGAACTCATAAAATCTATTTTGTGTCAGTATGCATCAACACATAATCCTATGCATCGATCCATACAGTATGTTGTAAATCACAAAATTCTTTTGTTCAATATGTATCGATCCATACGAGTCATGTATCGATACATGGACAGGCAAAATGCTCTATGGATCGATCCATACGAGCCTTGCATCGATCCATGATTAGTTGAAATGTCCTATGCATCAATACATGCGAATTATGCATCGATCCATGTTAGTTGAAATGTCCTATGTATCAATACATACGAATTATGCATCGATCCATGCTTACTTAAATTCCCCAAAAACTCATTTATCTTACAGTATGTATCGATGCATACCCTCATGTATCAATACATAAGTCTGTTTTATGTTCTAACAGCTCCTGCTTTTGCATATATAAGAAATATTGTGACAGCAGTGTAAAAAGACGAATTCTGAGAGGGAAAACAGTTGAGACACCAATCAAAGGAGTGTGTAGCAACAATTGTTTTGAGCAGTTAGAAACCTGAAAGAGACTTCATCTTCTTCATCTTCTCAATCACTTTTCTTCAAGAACATTAACACATAATCATTCTTGTTCGTTGGATTAAAGGATCAATGAGATAACGTTCAGTGGTACGATCAAGGATCTAGCTGAGGTTTTCAGTGTAACGATCGAGGATCTAGCTGAGTTGAAGATTGAAGAGGGTTTCGAGGAAAAACCTACTGGTTTGTCCTTCAAGAACTGGAGTGTTCTTGCGGGTTTGTTAGTCACGTTTGCAGAACAGATTCAGCCGCAGCATTGCGTTTGGAGATCGGGGGATTTCGCAAACAGGTCGTGGAACCGGTGAATTGTTTGCAATTTCGTGCAGGAAATTCTTGATCGTGCTCAGATCAAGTGGAGGTTTCATACGAGAAGAAGTTCTTGGAATTTAGAATTCTATCTTTGTATCGTAACCTTGTATCAACGAATTCGGCATAATTGATAATCAAAGTTCTCAATTTCATTTGAAATTGAGAGGGAGACGTACCCACACGCGAGGACGACGTGGGGAACTTCCTTACCAAATCTCTGCGTATCGTATTCTTTCCTTACTCCTCTTTACGTTTCCAACAGTTTCGCAATTTCAGTTAGTGTGTTGTGACTGTATTTTTTGAGAGATAGCAGTGGCAAGAAAACTTCTTTAACTAAACCCCACTGTTGTTCATCATTGATCACATACACACCAACTGTTTGACAAAACTATTAGCTGAGTTTTATTCATTGGAATTAGGATTTAGTGATAAGTGCATTCAATTTAATCAGATTCTAGTGTTAATATTTTATGTCATTCTAATTCAAATCCAGCATTACATTCGCGTGTCCGGTTTTCTAGTAGCGGTTCATAATAGACGGAAGTCGATTCGGGACTGAAATTTTCCGCCAAGTTTAAAAACTCTGATAAAATATTAAATCCGCTTATTTTAAAAGAGGTGATCTATTCACCCCCCCCCCTCTGGATCACTAGCCACACCGTCTAACAAGTGGTATCAGAGCGCCGGTTCGCTGGTGCTCTGTGGCTTCCTGTAACAGTATGGATTCTGAACCAAAGGGGGCGTATAATAGAGCGCCTATTTTCAACGGTGAAAATTACGGCTACTGGAAAGACTGCATGCGTGTTCATATAAATTCTGTGGATAGGCTAGTATGGGCTGCCATTGAAAATGGTCCTTTTCAAATTACTATGACAAATGCGGCTGGCGCCATAGTTCCTAAACCAGAAGCTGATTGGAATGAGAAAGATGAGAAAAAGTGGTCGTGTGATTGGAAAGCTCGAAATATGCTAATTTCAGCACTTGGTGTTGATGAGTATTATCGAGTATCTCATTGCACGACAGCTAAAGAAATGTGGGATGCTTTAGAAGTTGCCCATGAGGGTACTACTGAAGTAAAACAGTCCCGCATTAACACACTAAATCAAGAGTTTGAGCTCTTTCGCATGAAACCAGGAGAATCTATCTCCGACATGTAAAAGAGATTCACTCATCTCACTAAAGGTTGAATGCACTTGGAAAACATGTTTCCAATGAAATTGCTACTAATAAAATTCTCAGGTGTCTTAGCAGGGAAAGGCAACCTAAAGTAACAGCAATTAAGGAAGCCAACGATCTAACGGGACTTACGATTACAACACTGTTTGGAAAGCTGGAAGAACATCAGCAAGCATTGGAAAGTCTTGAAAAATATGAGAACAAAAGTAAGAAGGAAAAGGAGAAGAAAAGAGACAAAGAGGGAGAGAAGAGGCCAATAGCTCTTGTGGCCTCTAGCTCTAAGTCCTCACGAAAAGAGCAAAGTGAAAATGATTCTAGTAGTGACAAAGATTCGGATGATGAGGAAATGGGAATGTTTGTAAGGAGATATAATAGATTCATTCGAAAGAATGGAGTCAAGCATTCCGACAAAAACCTCATGACGTTTCGAAGACAATCTACAGATGCGAAACAGGAAGAGAATAAGAAAAGTAGAGGAAGAGGATCTTGTTTTAATTGTGGTAAATCTGGACATTACAAAACAGACTGTTCTATGAAATATAAGGATCAAAGAAAAGCTTCACCAAAAGGGTACAACAAACAAAGAAGAGCTTACATTGCATGGGAAAGTGATAGTGATTCATCAAGCACACAAAGCTCAAGTGATAGTGATGAAACCGCAAATCTGTGCCTTATGGCTCACACCAAAAATCTGTCCTACCACAAGAAGAAAAGCAATGACAAAAAGGTAAAACAAGCCTATTACAAAAATTTCTCTTCTATGTCTTTTTCCGAACTGAAAATAGCTTTTGAAAAACTGCATAACGAAGTTGTAGATGGTTTTAAAAGACTATCTTCCGATAAACAAATTTTTTCCAATTTGGAAGGTAAAGTATACAAAGCTGAAAATGATTTAGAAGCGTTAAAAGCTAGTATTGCAGAAAATTCAAAAGATATTGACATTGATGGATGTAGTAAAGTTAGGTACTGTGACGCTTGTCATATTTGGCAAAAAGAGGTAAACACTCTCAAGGTCAAATTAGAAAAAGCGTTACAACCTAAGGTTACTTATGCCGTTGACTCTAGGTTGTTTAAGAAGTCGTTAAATCCACCATATGCAAAATACTCTTTCATTCCAAAGGATTTAATGAACAAGAATAAACATCCACATCATCATGGTTTATGTCATTATTGTTGTCGTGCTGGCCATACCATTGAGAAATGCAAGTTTAGGAGATTTCTTGTCCCTAAAGGTATTTATCAATGGAAGCCAAAAGGCAACCATGTTAGCACTTACCCACTTGGACCCAATGAAAATTGGGTACCAACTTCTCTCTTTTGATATTGTAGGATGAGTGTCTTGCTTCCGTAGATAGAAGGTGGTTTCTTGACAGCGGTTGCTCAAGGCACATGATCGGTGACATATCGCTTTTTATAGACTTCAAGGAAAAGAAGAAGGGATATGTCACTTATGGAGACAATAAAAAAGGAGCTATACTCGGCAAAGGTAGTGTAGGTAATCCCTCCACCACTACTATTTCTAATGTCCATCTAGTAGAGGGACTTAAACACAATTTGTTAAGCATAAGTCAATTATGTGACATGGACTATAAAGTTTCCTTCACAAAAACTTGCTGCATAATTGAACATGCTGAACAGAACGTTGTGTTTAAGGGTGTAAGAGTAAACAACATCTATATGCTTGACCTTTTTGATGTATCTTTAACAAGTACTAAGTGTCTAGTTACCTTGAATGATGATTCTTGGCTTTGGCATAGACTTTTAGCATATGTTAATTTCGATTTGCTTAATAAGGTTGTATCTAAGGATCTAGTAGTCGGTCTTCCAAAAATAAAATTTTCAAAAGACCACCTATGTGACGCGTGCCAAATGGGAAAGCAAACAAGGGTCTCCTTCATTTTGAGGGATATGATGAAATTCAACCCTCGTAAATAAAGTGGAAATCCTCCTTGCATAATCTCTATATGGTACTAAACCGGGTTGATTTGTCTCCCATTCTCCTTTGATCTGATTCACAACCAAATCTGAATCACCGAAGACATCCAAATACTTGATTCTGAGATCCATGGCCTCTTCAAGCCCCATAATGCAGGCTTCATATTCTGCCATGTTGTTTGTACACTTGAAAGTCAATCTAGTTGTAAATGGTATATGTGTGCCTTGGGGAGTAATGATCACTTCCCCAATGCCATTTCCATATTGATTAACAGCTCTATCAAATACCATGCCCCATCGGGAACTAGGTTCTGGACCTTCTTCAAGCAATGGTTCATCACAATCTTTCATTTTCAAGTACAAAATCTCTTCATCAGGGAAGTCGTACGGTACTGACTGGTAATCTTCAATAGGTTGGTGAGCCAAATGGTCAGCCAAGATACTACCTTTAATCGCTTTCTGAGATCGGTATTCGATATCATACTCTGATAACAACATCTGCCAACAGGCAATTCTCCCAGTTAAAGCAGGCTTCTCAAATATATACTTGATTGGATCCATTTTGGATATCAACCAAGTGGTATGATTTAACATATACTGACGCAAACGCTTAACAGCCCAAGCCAATGCGCAACAAGTCTTCTCAAGCATTGAATACCGAGTCTCACAGTCGGCGAACTTCTTACCGAGGTAGTAAATTGAAAATTCTTTCTTTCCAGTCTCATCTTGCTGACCAAGAACACAACCCATACTATCTTCAAGCACAGTCAAATACATGATCAACGGTCTTCCTTCAACAGGTGGAGACAAAATCGGTGGCTCAAGCAGATATTCCTTGGTACTATCAAATTCTTTCTGGCAGTCTTTGGTCCAATCACAAGACTGGTCTTTCTGAAGAAGCTTGAATATAGGCGCACTTGTGGCAGTCATGTGGGAAATGAATCTGGAAATATAATTCAAGCGACCGAGAAAACCTCTGACTTGCTTCTCAGTTTTGGGCGCAGGCATCTCTTGTATTGCTTTGACTTTGGCAGGTGTTCGCGGTGAATTTTGGCGAACAACCTCTGGTTTACCAAAACTTGTAGAATTGGGTTACTTGCAGGATCAACCACACAAATCCTAGGAAATGCGCAAATCTAAATAACTTCGTAAATCTCTAGAACGGCTTTTGTACTTTTCATTTGGTTTATAAAGTTGTTATTGTCGAAAAAAATGTTGATCAGAAACTTTTAAATAGATGTAAATTTGACAAGATAAGATAAATGGTAGCAAATAACTGACGAAACATAAAGTGTCGAAATAAGAAATGCAGAAAGATAATTGACTGGAAAACATAAAGGAAATTTGTAAAGAACTTTAAACTTTATAAAATAAAACTTTGAAAGAATTGGTGTTTGTTTACACATACATGTTCCAGATATAACTCTTTTCTCTCACACGGGTACTTTGAGTATTTGCAGGAATTTTGTACAAGTAAATTTTCACACCTTTTTTTCTGATAAAAACTATCCTATTTATATACAAATAAAACAACTGTTACTAACGAACAAATCCTAAAACTGTGACACTTGGCTATCTCCCTTTCGCCAGATGCTTCCACGCGTCTTCTGCCAAACGTCACAACTCTTTCGAATTCGAATTTACACTTCACGTCGAAGTGACGTCTTTCTCCAGACTCTGTCGAATTGTTGAAATATTATAGCATCATCCGTGTTTGTCAAAGATGTTTTTCCATCTGCAACTATCCTTTCGAAATGTCGAACCATCATTTTGTCGAAATGTCGAACAACTCTTATGGCGTCCTACGTCGAAGGAACCACTTTGCATACTAATCTAATGGCGTCAAAAACACATGTATACAAATTGCCCCCCAACAAAGATGTTTCGACCATTTTTTCTTTTGGAGAAACAGTCATTTGTTGTCAACTAGTGTTTTGATGCCATGTCATTTAATTTCATTATTCCCAAGTTTTTGTAATCTCAATTTCCAATACAAATTTCATCATTACACTTTCTCCAAAATGTCACGTCTAGCCCACGTTCAGAGTCTACTTCCATCATTTCCTCACATCATGGTTTCTTTTCAACATCCACCTCTTCAACATCACCATGAAAATCGGCCACGTGTCCCACTATCATCATTAACATTTTACAACATTTTCCATCATCTTCCTCCTATAAATACCCATAAACCTTTTTCCTCTGAACTCTATTTACGCTTCAGAATCTCCTTTCTTCATACCCATTTCTTAAACCTTCATATTTCCTGAGAAAAATCCTTTGTTTTTTTCTAACAATGGCTCCTCAAAAACCTTCAAGCAGCAAACATTCCAAGAAGAAACAAGATCCAGCTTTCTCCCCTGTGCACGATTTGAAAGGACCAATGACTATTGGAAATCAACAGTATGTTCCTGAACCTCCAAATGAGAAAGAGAAAGAAAGCATCTATAAATCTCAGGTATTAATTCCTGTTCTTATTTCTGGAAACTGTCATGCTATGTTAGGTCCTCTTCCAAATCCAGAAATTAAACCTGAACGTTTAAGAGAATTTTTTCCAAATTATTTCCATACAAAACCCATAGGCGCTGGAGTGAAACCTCAGCCTAAGGAGAAAATAGTAGAACAAAATGACCCATCAAGTTCGACGGATACTGGAGAGTTGGACTTAGCCTATTTGAATTACCCCAGGATATTTAGAACTTGCCCCTGGTCGAAAGACCCCTCTGACTACTTATCTTGGCTAGATAAAATCGAAAAGGTTAAAGGGGATTTTTGGAAAGAAGTAGGCATTTTCGACCTTATTCAGTTGTCGAGAGTAGGACCCAATATCTGTCCAAATATGCTTTTGGCTTCTCTCTACTTCTACGATAGTACCTACAACACCTTTCACCTCCTTTGTGGGATGGTTACGCCCACTCTTTTCGACGTAGCAGCCATTGTTGGCCTTCACCCCAACGGTATAGATTTCGACCCTACTGTCTTAAATGAAGATACCATCGCTTTCGAGACTAGCCTCGCCCCATACTCCTTATTTATGTCCTATTAACATGAGAAGAGCACTACTGATGTTTTAGATGTCGAACACATAGCTTTTCTAACTCTGTGGCTATCCAAATATGTGTTTTTCTCTCGTTCCCTCCAGGTTGCTAAGAGATTCATCACCATAGCCAATCAGCTTCATGCAGCACAAAACTATGCTTGAGCGAAATGATTCTGGAGAACCTTTATGAATCTCTGAGTGAGAGCATACATCTTTTGAAAAACGCCAAAACCCAAGGTAAAATCAACTTGTCAGGACCTTTCTGGCTCTTGCAATTATGGCTCAATGCCACATTTGAAGCCAATCTTCCTGTAGCACCGGAAGTAGATGAAGAAGAAGTAAGAAATAGGACTGTCGAATGGCCCAGGTTGGTGCTAATAACGCCAACTGATGAAGGGATTAGCCTTCAACAAGCTTTCAAAAGATATGTCATGATGTTTGCCAAGAGGTATCAGTTTACTTCGATCATGGCACCTTTTGCTGATAGAAAAATTGGACCTAAATGGTTTACCCAACAACTACCTTTGGAAATGCAGAAAGATGAAAATATATTTCTGAATGTTTGGGAATCATTCTTAACCCCTAGGCTCCTTTTTTCTTACCGTAATGCCACTAAAACCCAAATTTCTTTGATAGTTTATCAACCCAACCTTGTTTCTAGACAGTTTGGCCTGATCCAGATAAAACCTCGACCTATATTCCCCAAGAAAGGATCCATCAACTTTTACAACTCCCTTCATACTAAAGGTGAGGGCAAAGAACTGTCGAAGAAACTGACTGATGACTCTCTCGACATCCGACCAGTGATCTTTCGACCATCGTTCCTCTGTACTCCTGAGTTCGATGAATGGTGGAAAGATTATTATTCCAACAGATTTTTTGACGTAGCTGCCTTTGCTACACATTTAACAAATGCCTTCGCTTTGTGCAGGATCAGACGAAAAAAGGTATTCAAAGACACATTAGAGAAATATAGAAATTTCAAAAATATTTCGAAACTGTGTATAGACCTGATGATCTTAGTCGAACCATACACGAAGCAGTAGCAGAATTAAAACGTAAGTTGACAGAGAAGTTTGAAAAATTGTCATTGCCTTCAAATCTTCGACCAGAGGCGCGCTATGACCTGGCTTTCAGTTGTCATCCACCAAAATTTCCTCCTTTGCCAACTGCTGAATTTGGCGTGGCATTTAGCCCTCCATTTCCAGATTGGTTCGATTGTGGGAATTTTATGAAAAATCTTCGTCAATAGTACCAAAAACCTACTAAGCGTGTGGTTCTGACTAAGTATCATCTGGACGAATACCAAGGACACCTTCATATTGGAATAGAACACGTTCGCGTGGAAGATTCCACTCTTGAAGGTGTTCACAGAAAACATGATTTTTTCTTTTGTTATTCTAACTGTATTATCATGTATTTCTTATATTCGTTTCTGAATCTCCTTTCTTTCCTTAGCCGTGAGGATTCCTGCCAAGAAAACTTCTATCGAAGCGTCGCCCAGTGCTGCTAAGAAGCATTCGACAAAGGTATAACACATCACTTCTTCTCATTTATTTGTTTCCTTTTTAAGAAACTAACTGGCTTTGGTCTACATGACTAGGCAAGTCGAAAACCCCTAACAATCCAAAAGAGAAAGAGTGAAGAGGAGAAAGAAGAGGATAATGTTCTTAATGAAGAATCTGGTGACGAATCTCCAGAGCTAATCCCCCCTCCTCAGAAGAAGAAGAAACTGACAAAGGTCTCTTCCCAAAGATCCATAGTTAAATCAACCAGGAAGGATTCTACAAGTACTCCCACTACTAAACTCCCGTCGAAAGGCACAGAGAGTGGGAGATCTAACTTTAACACTGAGATTCCTGAGGTGAGTCTTTATTTCGACTGTATATATTCACCTTCTTTGCATCTTTTTCTTCTAAATCTTAGAATTATTTTCAAGGACAAATGGCTGTCGAAAGAACACTTGAGAAAAATCTGGAGGAACCAGTCCCAGAAGAAGATATCCCCACAAGTGATCATGACGTGCAAATTGTAGCAGAATTCGACGCCACAAGGGATGAAGCTTCTGAAGATGAATCTCCTCCTCACCCAGGATTAGATGCTGCAACTCAGGGTGATGATACTGACATGGAAGTTGGCGTCGAAGATGATCATGAAGATGAAAATGCCCAAGATGTGGGAGACCCGTCGAAACAAATGGAGGCTGAGCAAACTTTAGAGCGAAACACTCCATCTGCTCTTGACCAGATTCCAGGAAGTGGCAAATCAACTGGTTCGACTAGTTTCTCTCGCGAGGAGCTTGAAAATCTCAAAGTGCAGAGACCCTTAGAGTATCTGAAGGTTATGCTTAGTACTCGTTTTAATTTTCAAGATTCTTCACAGAGCAGTTCGATTACTTCTGGGGGCACTTTTGAAGCACCAACTCTTGGCAACCTGTTGACCAGGATTAAGACGAAAATCCTTGATGTCGATTTGTTCAAAGTCTTGGAAGAAAACGCCCTTGCCCATATTGACCTCAAGAAAATTTTGAAGTAAGTCAATGTCTTGGAAACTTCTGCTGAGGTTGGCAGTTTTGTGATGGAACTGACGACCCTTATTGACTTGGCAACTGCGGACCTTCATCGTCAAAGAGATCTTATCCAACAAATCTCCTTCAAATCTGAAGCTCAAACTGCTGAATGGAACGCTGTTGCTGCTTCGACTGACAAAGTTTCAAAGCTACAACAGCTTTCTGAAACTTACATCAAAGAAGTTGCTGTTTGTGATGATAATATCCAGAAATGGGAGAAACAAATAGCAGCACTTCAAGAGAAGATTTCTCAAGAGAAAAAACGCAAGGCATCTATACAGCAACCTAAGCAGACTGAGATTGACGACGAATTGAAAGCGGGTATTCGACACGCAGAAAAGGGCCAGCAACTAAGTCAAGAGATTGAGACTCTCTCCACTCACAAAAGTCTTTGTGACCATCGACTCCAGTTTTAGAGGAAGAAATTTGTCACGTTGAAAGAAACTTTTGCTAGTCTCAATCTGTGGTCGAATTAATTTTAACAATTCTCAGCCCTTTGAGGCTTTCTTGTAATAACTTTAGTGCCATTTTCACTTGGCAGAGCTATCACAATTATGTTTTCAATTATTCGACTGTTATTTTTACTTCCTGCAATATTGGCTTATATTTTTTCAAATATTTACCTTTTATCTTTAGGATTCTCTCATCCTTCCCTATTTCTTCAATCTCATACGCGCCATTTGAAAATATTTTCAAAATCTGGAAAGGTCCTTCCCACTTAGGAGACCATTTTCCCATTAACTTATCTTTTCGATCCATAGGAAGGATTACTTTCCAAACAAGATCACCAATTAAGAAGGTCTTGAATTTTACTCTCTTATTGTAAAACTTTTCGACTCTTTCTTTTTGTCTTCTTATTAGATCTAGCGCACGTAGTCTTTCTTCGTCCAGATCAACCAATTCGTCCATCATCATGCTCCAATATATATCTGATGGGGTTTCGTGATGCCTTTGCACTCTAACTGACTGCAAATATATTTCGACTGGTAAAACTGCATCATGTCCATAAGTCAACTTAAATGGAGTCGAATTTGTTGCTTCTTTTGGAGACGTTCGACAAGCCCACAAAACTTGATCTAAAGTTTTATGCCAGTTTCTAGGTTTTTTCCCTACATGCTTCTTGATTAAATTTATTACTACCTTGT
Organism: Lathyrus oleraceus; assembly: GCF_024323335.1. Classification (NCBI taxonomy): domain Eukaryota; kingdom Viridiplantae; phylum Streptophyta; class Magnoliopsida; order Fabales; family Fabaceae; genus Lathyrus; species Lathyrus oleraceus. Next base: position 268,548,663 of record NC_066580.1, read on the forward strand.
TGGCTGCTTCCACTTGTCCATTGGCTTGAGCGTAGTAAGGTGTCGAAGTAAGGAGTTTAAATCCTGTTTCTTGTGCAAATTTCTGCATGTTTTTTTCAGTGAACACAAATCCTTGGTCTGTGGTTATTGTTTCAGGTATCTCAAATCTGTAAATTATGTACTTTTGGATAAAATCTATGACTGCTTCTTGATCCATATTTACCAATGGTATAGCTTCAATCCACTTAGTGAAATAGTTTATCCCAACCAAAATGTACCTTTGCCCTTTTCAAGAGGCTGGTCGAATTTCACCAATCAAGTCTAAAGTCCATCCTCTAAATGGCCAAGGCTTTATAATTGAATGCAACTCACTTGCAGGAACATGGGGTATGCCTGCATGTACTTGACATTCCTGACATCCTTTTGCAAAATCGACGCAGTCCTTCAGCATTGTTGGCCAATACATTCCTTGTCAAAATAATAACCACATCATTTTATGACCTGCTTGGTGTGCGCCACACGCTCCACTGTGCACATTCGACAAAGCTACGTAGGCTTCATCTTCACCTGGGCATTTCAACAAGACTCCTTCTGCAGTCTTTTTGAACAGTTCATTTCCAAAAAGTACATAACTTAAAGCTCTATATTTTATCTTTCTTTCTGCTTTCTGATTTGGGTCTTGTAGATAATTCTTGATAGGCTTTCTCCAGTCTGCAATTCCTGAATCATCTATATTGAATATCTAAAAATTCTCTTCGTTACCGTATCCTAATCTTATCGACTCCAAATCTGATGGGGACAACTTGGTGGATATGATTCTCCCTCTGACTTCAATAGCTTCTTCTAACTTTTCCTTCGACACTTTGTATCCAGACGCTAGTTGAGCAAGATCATTCGCCTCTTGATTCTCCAGCCTGGGAATGTGCCTAAAGGCCACATTGTCGAATTCTTTGAGAAGTCTATTGGCTATTACAAAGTACATGATTAAATTCTCCTTTACACATTTATATTCTTTAGTCAACTGCTTTATCACCAGTTCAGAGTCACCCATTATCTCGACTCTTGTTGCCCCCAATTTCAACAAGATTTCAAGTCCAGCAATCAAAGCTTCATATTCTGCTTCATTATTTGAACACAGACTTTCAACTTTGTACTTGAATTTTGTTGGAATTCTGTCAGGAGAAATAATCAACATCCCAACGCCAGTTCCATTTTTATGACTGGAACCGTCGAAATAGAGTTTCCAAGGTTTTAGTTCGACATATTCTACATCTTCATTTATAGAGTGGTCAGCTATAAAATCAGCAACCACTTGTCCTTTCACTGCCTTTAGAGGTAGATATTTCAAGGAGTATTCTGTTAATGCTAAAGCCCATTTTCCAATTCGACTATGTAAAATAGATTTAGACAACATATATTTTATTACGTCGAAATGGGAGGAAATATATACATCAACAGGTTTTATATAATGCTTTAATTTCATACAAGAGACATAGACACATAAACATAGTTTTTCTATAATACTATATCTAGTTTCAGCATCATTCAGGACTCTACTGAGATAATAAATGGCCCTTTCGACGCCATTCTCATCTTCTTGACACAACATACTTCCTAATGTTTTGTCTGATGCCGAAATGTACAATCTCATACTTCTTTTTCTGCAAGGAGACATTAGGATTGGGGGACTAGCCAGGTACTCCTTGATTTTGTCGAAGGCCGCTTGCTGTTCTTGCCCCCATGCAAAGTCTTCCTTCTTTAGTCGAAGTAGAGGAGAGAAAGCTTGCGTCTTCCCACTAAGATTGGAGATAAATCTTCTGAGGAAGTTGATCTTTCCTAGCAGAGACTGCAAACCCTTTTTCGTTGATGGCGCTTTTGCCTCCATTATGGCTTTGGCTTTGTTTTCATTTATTTCAATCCCTTTCTTGTGGACCACAAAACCTAAGAAATCACCCGCCTACACACCAAAAGCACATTTAAGTGGATTCATTTTCAAACCAAACTTCCTCATCCTTTCAAAGGATTGTCGAAGATGATCTATGTGACTTTTTCCTGAAACAAACTTAATTACGATATCGTCTATGTACACTTGCATGAAAGTTTCAATAAAGTCATGAAAGATGGAATTCATAGCACGTTGGTAAGTTACTCCAGCATTCTTTAAACCAAAAGGAATTACTACCCATTCGTACGTTCCTATTGCTCCAGGACAGCGGAAGGCCGTTTTAGGAACATCTTCTTCAGCAATAAAAATTTGATTATAGCCAGAGTATCTGTCTAACATACTTAAGTACTCATGGCCTGCTGCAGCATCTATAAGCATTTCTGCCACTGGCATAGGATATTCATCCTTTGGGGTAGCCGAATTTAAGTCTCGAAAATCAATGCATACCCTAAGTTTGCCATTTTTCTTAACTACAGGAACAATATTTGCAATCCATTCGACATACCTGGTTGTGCGGATGAACTTGCATTTTAGAAGTCTTTCGACCTCTTCTTTTATTTTCGACAGAATTTCTGGTGCGAAGCATCGTGGAGTCTGCTTTACTGGCTTCTTTCCTTCCATTATTGGTAGCTGCAGTTCGACCAAACTTCTGTCTAGACCAGGCATCTCGTCGTAATCCCATGCGAAGCAGTCTTTGAACTCTTTCAGCAACTGGATTATTTCGACCTTGAACTAGGGGTCCATTTTTGCGCTTATGTAGGTTGGTCTATTTTCTGCCCCCACTCCTAAGATTATTTCTTCTAATGGATCCTGCGCCACCATCTTCTCGTTAGTTGACACGAGATCTTTTTCGAACCCTAGAGGTTCGTCGTCATGAATGGGGTCAAGCTTTTGGTGTTGCCATTCGCCCATTTGGTTGTTATCATGATCCTCTGCAACGTCTCTTTGGGGACATTGTTTGTTGGAGTTCTCTTCGTTGGCCTCGACAGCCATGTATTTTACTTCAGCCTCAAGGGCCTCTTTGAGTTTGTTTTCGGCTATGTAAGCCGTAATTTTTTTGAGTGCTGATTCTTTACTCGTCATCGTCAAATTCACTTCCCCATCCTGTTGGCGCTATATGAGTAGTTCCCCACATGTAAGATTCGCCAATCACTTCTTTGTCCCACTGGAAACCATGTGTAGGATGAAGGTACATGGAGCAGTAGGCGTTGTCTGTTGCCTTTAAGTCGAATTCGGCTGGGCTGCACGGAGATATGTGAGCCAGGTTCTTGTCGAAGCTTTGACTGTTGACATTGTTTATCTCTGTCATGAAATAACTTTGATCCGCCTCAATGTTTTCGACGATCCCGTCTGGCCTCCATATGGCTATTCGCTGATGCATTGAAGAAGGTACAACTCCCACGCCATGAATCCACTCCCTTCCCAGCAGTAGGTTGTAGTTCGCCCTTGAAGCAATGACCATGAACATCGTTGGTCTTGTTATGGTTCCAACAGTCAAATTCACCTGGATAACGCCCATAGTGGTCCCTACTTTTCCTTCATAGTTCGACAGCACCATGTTATGGGGTTTTGCGTCTGAATCATCTTTCCCAATCCTCTTTAGCATAAAATGGGGCATCAAATTTACTGCTGCTCCCCCATCCACCAGTATCTTGTTTACACCAACATTCTCCACCTTCCCTTTTATGAATAAAGGCTTCAAATGTGCTTTCATGGAATCATCTGGCCTTTCGAAGAAAGCGTTCTGCTCTTCGACGCACCCATTGTTCATCACGTAGTAGCAGACGGGCATGTGTGCCATTGTTTCCTCTTCCATCTCATCTTCTTCGTCTTCGACCTCCATGACTCGGTCGTAATCTCTAGGGAGAACAGAGACCACGTTGCAGACCACATTAAAGGATGCTTCTGAGTCTGATTCGAAGTTATCAGTTATTTCGTCGTCTTCCTGCATCTTCTCTTTCGACGCCACTGGTTCGACGATGCTGCCAGGATTGATCTGGAGGGAAGTCTCTTTTCTGCTCATTATCTGACGATTGTTACTAGACTCTGCTTTGTCTTTGATGTCAGTGTCTTTTCCATTTACGCTCTTTTCTGCAGCCACCTCTTTTTCTGCCCTCTTCTACCTCTGGAATCTTCTCCATTGGGATCTCGACATAGGGTTTTTTCCTTTGTAGTTTTCCGAAGGATATGGTCTTGGCTTGTGCTTTTCCATTTCCTTCTTGCTTTCCATTGAAGCGCCTCTCTGAACCTCGAACTTTCCCCATTTTTTCTGCCCTTGGGAATCTCTAATGGGCTGAACCCATTTGTCATCCATTGCTTCGTTCGATGGTTTGTAAGTGTTGTGGTATCTTTCTCCATGCCTCCATTGGTGATGCTCTCTTCTCCTTGGGTCATATCTTGTTGTCCCCCAATTCTCTTTCCTCTTGGCTTTATCCACTGCTTCCAGATTGGTCGCTGCCTTCCTATCGAAGATTGCACTGCAGCGTGGGCACAACATTACTTCGGTCCTCATCTTTTGGCACCTCTTGATGAATTCTATTAGATTTTCCTCCTCTTTAGGGTACGCCAGCCTTTGGTACTCTTTTCGACGCCGATCTTCACCCACTTCAGCTTGGTCTCCCTGAGTTACTTCCACCATGTTTATTCCAACGTTTTGTTCGTCGGCAATGCTTATGTCGTTCATTTTCTTGATGAGTCTTTCTTCTTCGACTTCGAAACCTCTTGGTATCTGATCAAACTCCTTTTCTGGGCAGCAGCACCAAGACATGTTCCCGGGACCATGTTTGCAACAACATTTGTTCCAATTTCTTTTGGGGTCTTCCATTATTCTACGCAGGATTCCACTGGTCATAGGCTTCGTAGGACCATTCACAACTTTTGTTTTGATTCTTGTGACCTCTTTGCTGAAAGTTCCCATGGTGTTGATGCAGTTTGCGACATCACCTGTCTTCGTTTGATCAAAATCAAAGCTTTCAATAGCCTTGTTTTCAATGGTGAGGTCTTCAGTAACCTTCCTTTTTACAATAGGGGGATTCTCAACTGTTTCAGATATATTTCCATTGTTGTCTGGAGGGACATCTCCCCAACCGCTTGGTTGGATTGTGTTGATGTCGATCTGAGAACTTGCCGGCGCATTGTATTTCACGAGATAATTGTACTTCCCACTTGGTTGTCCCAAGCAGTCCCAATTCTCGTCCTGTCGAACCAAACCATCTTCAGCAGTATTGTGACTGTCCTTTTTGTCGAAATCTTCAGTAGTTTCCATCTTTTTCTGGTCGTCGAAGCCTTCAGCAACTTCAACTTCGTTCTGGTTTGCGAGATCATCAGCAATCTCCACCATGTTGATCTTTGTGTCGAATTCTCCAACAGCTTCCACCATTTCAAAATTGCCATCAGGAGCAACTTCGACCTCCACCATGTTCACAATGGATGGTTCAGCGTAATGGGCTTCGACTGGCTGCATAGGATTCGAATCAATCCTCATCTGTTGTTTTGGCTTATCGCCAAACTTCAGCCTTCCGTCACAGATAGCATTTTGAACGAGATCCCTGAAAAGGAAACAGCGAGATGTTTTATGGCCCAGAAAATTATGGTATTTACAAAAACCTCTCTTTTTCTGTTGTTCCATAGGCGGTTCTTTAACGCCTGGTGGTTTTATTAATTGACCATCTTTAACCAACAAATCAAAAATTTCGTCACATTTGGTGATGTCGAATGTATAAGTTCTTTTGGGGAACTTATCATTGGTTTCGACTGGGTTTCCGCTCGACGGATTTAGTACTTTACACGAATAAGGTGGGCCTTGTTTTAGTTCTGCTAAATCAATCTCTTGTTCGTCGAAATTACTTGGTTCGTTTTCGTCGTACTCGTCATCTTGGCGAACCCCTACGTAGGCCACCCTTTCTTTTTTATTCTTATTTGCTCTGAATTTTTCGTCCCTTAACCTTTCGACCTGTCTCACTCTATCTGCTAATTGTGCCATATCCCTCAGATACTGGGTATCTAGTTTCTTCCTTATAGAGTAATCTAGTCCCCCTGCGGCCATTTCGACCAACTCATGTTCTAGCACCGGAGTGAAACATCTAGCCTTTAGCAATCTGAACCTATTTAAATAATCATCTATTGGTTCTGAGTGTTTTCTCTTAACACTGGCTAATTCTTTCAGACTTATTTTTGTTCGTCCCATGTAAAATTGTTCATGGAACAATCTTTCTAATTAGGTCCACGTATATACTGAGTTTGTAGGCAAAGATGTAAACCAAGTGAACGCGTTTTTCGTCAAGGAACTGGGGAAATATTTTATTTTCAAATTTTCATTACGGGCTATCTCCCCTTCTTCGATCAGATAACGTGCTACGTGTTCTATGGTGGACTCGCTAGTATCCCTTGAGAACTTTGTGAACTTAGGAACTTTCCACCTTGGTGGCAATTCTTCCTGCAGAATATATTCTGACAGTGGGGAAGCGTAACTAGGCCTTTGCAATCCCATGTTCACCCCGTTTTGTGCCATTATCGTTTCGACCATGGCTGCTTAATTGTTTTCAACCGGCGGGTTGTTATACCGGATTCGCTGTTGCAACACATCATCCGCGTCTTGGCCTCTCTGGATTACCATCCTTCTAGGTTCTTGTGAAATAGGGATTTCGACGCGAGGCTGTTCGACCACATCCTCTTGGTTTCTGACGTTTGTCTGAGGATTCTCTAACGATATTTGGTTTATCGTGGGCTCGTCCTTGACCGCTACCACTGGGTTATGAACCACTTGTTTTCTGTGTCGAGTTTGAGGGACCCCAAAAAAGTCAGCAATGCGCGTCATCTGCGCTGCCAACAATTGGTTTGTTTGGGTGGTGTTTTGTATTAGAGGATTAAACACCGCCCCCATTTGTTGAGTCAACATTTGCACCATATCATGATTACTCTCGTCCATTTGTTGTCTAATTACTTGCGCGGAATTATTTGTTATCAGCGGCACGTAAAGTTGTTGTTGATTTAGTCTACTCATGTTTCCGCCATATCCTGACCCTTGTAATGGTGAAGACATATTGGCCATAGAATCAGAATATAATAACGGGGAATTGTGTAAATTTGCCATTACCGAACTTGGCATTCCAAAGGGTTATTCCCTACCAGGCGGAGGCATGGTGAAATTTGTCACAAAAGGCCTAGAAGTGTTTCCCACAGGAGGAGGTGTCCCAACAAGCATTTGTTGTGCCCTAACGGACGAACTAGGCGCATTTTGTGAAATTGAAACCGCTGGTATTGACCCTGTTGACGAAGGCATAGCCTCTGACACAGGGACTGGTCCTACATAGCCTCCCGTCGAAGGGGTAGGGTTGGATACTGGTATGGATTCGTTTGGATTATTTGGCTGATTTGCCATTTTCCTTACTCTTGTTCTTTCATGTCTTTCTACGTTGGATACGGTTAATTTACCGCTTCTTAATCTCATGCAACGAAGAAAACAACTTGACTAAAGGTTATTTTAAGTTTTAGACTTATGCACTGTCCCACTAGGCGTGCCAATTTGTTCGCGGTGAATTTTCGCGAACAACCTCTGGTTTACCAAAACTTGTAGAATTGGGTTACTTGCAGGATCAACCACACAAATCCTAGGACATGTGCAAATCTAAATAACTTCGTAAATCTCTAGAACGGCTTTTGTACTTTTCATTTGGTTTATAAAGTTGCTATTGTCGAAAAAATGTTGATCAGAAACTTCTAAATAGATGTAAATTTGACAAGATAAGATAAATGGCAGCAAATAACTGACGAAACATAAAGTGTCGAAATAAGAAATGCAGAAAGATAATTGACTGGAAAACGTAAAGGAAATTTGTAAAGAACTTTAAACGTTATAAAATAAAACTTTGAAAGAATTGGTGTTTGTTTACACATACATGTTCCAGATATAACTCTTTTCTCTCACACGGGTACTTTGAGTATTTGCCAGAATTTTGTGCAAGTAAATTTTCACACCTTTTTTTCTGATAACAACTATCCTATTTATATACAAATAAAACAACTGTTACTAACAAACAAATCCTAAAACTGTGACACTTGGCTATCTCCCTTTCGCCAGATGCTTCCACGCGTCTTCTGCCAAACGTCACAACTCTTTTGAATTCAAATTTACACTTCACGTCGAAGTGACGTCTTTCTCCAGACTCTGTCGAATTGTTGAAATATTATAGCATCATCCGTGTTTGTCAAAGACGTTTTTCCATTTGCAACTATCCTGTCGAAATGTTGAACCATCATTTTGTCGAAATGTCGAACAACTCTTATGGCGTCCTTCTTCGAAGGAACGATTTTGCATACTAATCTTATGGCGTCAAAAATGCATGTATACAGTAGGATCAACTTCAATACCCCTCTCGCGGAAAATAAAGCCAAACAACTTACCAGAACGAACACCAAAAGTACACTTATTGGGATAGCTTCAACAAATGCTCAACATGTTCCTCTTCATCAATCGATCTAGCAATCATCTCATCGACATATACTTAAATCTCTTTATGCATCATATCATGAAAAAGAGTAGTCATTGCTCTCTGGTAAGTTGCACCAACATTCTTTAGACCGAAAGGCATCACTCTATAACAGAATGTTCTCCAGGGTGTAATGAATGTGGTCTTCTCCATATCTTCAGGTGCCATCTTGATATGATAATATATCCGGAAAATCCATCCATAAACGAAAAGACTTTGAATTTAGCAGTAGTGTCTACCAACATATCAATGTGTGGCAGAGGGAAATCATCTTTAGGACTGGCTTTATTCAAATCTCTATAATCAACACACATGTGGACTATTCCATCTTTCTTCGGCACTGGCACAATATTGGCCACCCATTGCGGATACTCAGCAGTCACAAGGAAACCGACATTAATCTGCTTCTGCACTTCCTCTTTGATCTTCACAGCCATATCAGGATGCGTTCTTCTCAACTTCTTCTTGACTGGCAGGCATTCTGGCTTCAGCGGCAATATATGCTCCACAATCTCAGAATCCAAACCAGGCATGTCTTGATAGGACCAAGCAAACACATCTGAATATTCTCGGAGAAGATCAATCAACCCCTTCTTAGCATCTGGACACAATCGAGACCCAATCTTGACTTTCTTCACATCATCTTCGGAACCCAAGTTGACTAGCTCAATCTGCTCTTCAAACGGTTGGATAATCTTTTCATATTGCTCAAGAAGACGAGTCAATTCATCACTCACTTCTACATCACTTTCGTCCTCGGCCTCAAACCCAGGGAATTCAAAATTTGGAGAAGGAGAAGGATCATTGTATTCAATGTGGTTAGGAACCAACCTACATAATGATTTGATATTTGGATTTTAGAGAAGTGAATTTGTGACCAAATATTATGCAGATGGACAATTATATTATTTATTTATGTTTTTTGTGATTACCATTTTCAGAATAAAGAAAAAAGTAAAAACGAACATCAAAGATGTGGATGAATAGATTTAATTTTATTGATGACCAATTTAAAAATGCCCAAATAATGTTCACTTCTCCCTTAGGCATAGGAGAAGGATTTTAAAATATAAAAGCAATTACTTAGATCGATGCAAAATAATAGGAATTCAACGACAGTCCAATTGTTGCATGTCTTTCCATGCCTTACAAAGTTGGTGCAGTTTTCCTCTTCGCTATCCTCTAGCACAACAACTAAGTGTTGTTCATTGTCATGAATGAACCCTCCGCTACGGAAGCTGAGTTGAATATCTTTAGATCTAACAATTGATGAGTCTTTCTGGAACCCCAAACCGGTTCTGCCTTTGTTGTCGGAGACCTCTACCATACGCCCCCACTGATCAACAATACCTTCTTCAACAATCTTCTGAGCATCTTTCAACGAGGACATAGGTTCCCCAACTCTCTTCTCAGCAGCAATAGATAAGGCTTGGAACGGAGTACCAACCTCATCCTCAGCTTCAACATACAAGAAAGTTGACAAATGGCTAACCAATAGCGCCTTCTCCCCACCAACAATCACAAGCTTGCCATTCTTGACAAATTTGAGCTTTTGGTGCAGAGTGGAGGTAACATCCCCTGCCTCATGAATCCATGGCCTTCCCAATAAACAGTTGTAGGCCAGGTGGATATCCATTACTTGGAAAGTAATCTTAAAATCACTCGGACCTATCTTGACGGGAAGGTCCATTTCACCAATTATCGTTTTACGCGAACCATCAAAGGCTTTGACGATTACACCGCTGTACCTCATGGGTGCTCCTTGGTAAGATAGCTTTGACAAAGTTGACTTCGGAAGCACATTGAGTGACGAACCGGTGTCAACAAGCACATTTGACAAAGCATCTTCCTTACAGTTTACTGAAATATGCTAAGCCAGGTTATGATTTCTTCCTTCCTCTGGAAGTTCTTCATCGTAGAAGCTCAAATTATTGCATGAAGTGATGTTAGCCACTGTAGCTGGGTATTCGTTACAATTAGAGATATTGACTAAATCCAAGGTAAACCATACAAGTCGAGTCGCCACCGCACTTCTATTTATCCAAAAGGAATGGTTAGAAAGCGAACAAAAACCTAAGAGTTTTATCGAATAAAAAACTAGTAAAAATGTCAGAGATCGGGGTAAGGGGGTTGGTTATGCAATGGGAAGGTTTTAAGCACCAAAAACATCATAGGTACTCCTAGGGAGCCCTTTTCACATTTGTTGTAAGGTTGGTATTTTGTGAAAATTTGTTTGTGCAAACATGATTGAAGAGGTGAGAAGAGAATATACAAGTTAATTACAATTTGTGTTTGGATGGATAAACCCATTGCCTACGTACCATCTTAAAAAAGATTAGGATCAAAACCTCGTAGTTCGGGGTAAAAATTTCAAAACAAGTGGGTGAATTGATTTGTTCAAAAGCCTTAAGGTCTTTTGTTATCCAAGGGAGAAAACTCAACCTAAAACCACAAATCCACCATGTGAGGATAGCTTCAACATGCTAATGAGGGGTTAACCCTATAATAAGCATGGAAGACTCATTGTCCATCACTAAGGATATAGGTGAGTATTACATCTACCTCAAGGATAACTCAAACCTAATAGCTAAAGGTTATGAAAAAGTTTTGATTAAGAAAGTGGCCATTGAAACCACAAAAGTATTTGAATCAGTTATATTTACCAATGAAAAGTATCTATAAAGTATGGTCAAAGTTGACTTAAAGATTCAATTCAAAATAAGTGTTATGAAAAGAAAGTTTGAAAATCAAAAGCATAAGGCTTAGGTTTCTAATGTTTAAAAGAAATGTTAATGTTTGCACAAAAGTTTTGCTTGGGTTAGAGTGGAGGGAAGAAGAAGAATGGCTAAAGTCCTAATCATACAAGAGATGAAGGATAAGAAACAAAACTACAAATGGAGTTCCTCTCTTGAGATCATATTGATGATTCAAGTAGCTCCCATCCTTTGGAATAAGCAAGCAAATAAGTGTACGCTCAAGCAATCAACATAATCAAACAATCTCTTAGAAGATCTCCAATGGTTCTTGTATCATTCACTTGGATGAACATGGAAATGGTTCTTCAATTTGGCTCAAATAGGATTCCCTAGCACAAAAGCACACAACATCAAAAGTTCTATGAAGCAAATCAAGAATGGACAAGAGTGAGTTTAGAGATTTGGTCCTTCTAATCCATCTTCCACATTAAGGTCCTTTACTCCAATTTTGCATAGGGAATGTCCTAGAAACTAAGTCCATTTGTCCATTTTTTTCATTTGGTCCACCATAATAAAAAAACACAAGCACAATAATATATACACAATTATATGCTCAAGTGAGCAAAAGGCAAATTGCATTAACATAAACATGTGCTACATTGAGCAAAGGAAAAAGCAAATAAATAGTATGTACAAGAATAGTAAATTGCATAAATGTAAATAGTAAGAATTAAATGTTAATGGTTAATGGTTAGTGTTAGAATTAGTGTGCCATAAGGCAACAACACAAGTTAGAGATTTTGATTAGTGAATCAAACTCCAACAACTTGCCATGCCAAAAAGAAGATGAGAAATGATCTTGTATTGATTTAGGTTCTTTGCATGATTTAGGAAGCAACATATCCTTAATGAAAAGCCATTCACTTGATCCATGATCAAAATGAATTAGATTTGAATCAAGGAAGATTAAAGCTCCATGTATCAATGCTAACCACCAATCTTTAACTCATTGATCAAAAAAGAAGAAGAAGAAGAAGAAGAAGAAGAAGAAGATGAATATTAAAGTGCATTAATAGAAATGGAATAAGATAATCAACAAGCATTGACCAATGATAGAGAATATCAAGGTCAAATAATAGAAAACAGACGCAAGATGGCGATTAGAAGTCAAGAAACAAATAAAATATTTTTGGTATTTTTTAATATTAAAATAAAACTTGAATTAAAATAATAAAGGAAGGTCAAACTTCAAACTCACTTCAAATCAACTTTGAAAAGTCCAAGTGAATTATCCAAAGTTCAACAAGGTCAAACAAAGTTTGACAATTTTTTTTAGCATTTTTAAAAGTCAGAAACTATTTTAAATCAATTAAAAATGCATAAAAATAACCTAATTAAATTAAAATCTCAAATAAATCTCAAATCAATTAATAAATTGATGAGAATATTTTTCATAGATCTATCATCATTCAAATAGGTTGGAAAAATATTTTTGTATTTTTTGGATATCAAAAACTATTTAAAATGAATTAAAAATAAGCAGAAAAGAGAAAATTACTAAAAAATATCAAATGATAAAATAAAAAATATTAAAAATCATTTTTAGAAAGTAGAAATTAAAAGGAGAAAAATGAAATTGGTCTCATATTTTTTGGACCAATAATGAGAGAGATATGAATTTTTAAAAAGAAATGGAATTAAAAGAAATAAAAGAATTAAAATCAGAAATTAGAAAATAGGAAAATACGTGGACCGTTTGATGAAGCTTCATTAATTGACGTGGATCATCACACGGCTAAGAAGCACGCGTTCACCATATGCGTGAGTCAAATGAAATACACCATGCCATTAATAAAGTCTTAAGGTTGGACGTATGAGATTGCATCTGGAAAAGGGAATGGACGATCCAGATCAAATCTGGAGACCAGACGGTGGCCAGCGCCACTATCTTCTCCGGCCAAGTCCAAATTTGCAGGGATTCAAATGGTAACCAAAAGACACGATCCATGCATCAATCGAGAGCTGGGGTGATGTACATCACCCTTGTACCAACCAAATCCATTCTAGATCTCTATATTGAAAGAAATCAGAAGTGGAAGATATGTGGTGTTCATATGAACTTCATGATTTTTGAAAATTGAAAGCACAATAATGTTGCCTCTATGCAGAGGACTTCAGATCACACAACAACAATGAGAAATAAGCACTATGCAAGCTGATTTGAATAATATAACAGTTGAGGTAAACCTCTGATTTGCAGGGCTTTGAGTCACAATTCTTTGATGTTATTGCTTAGAGTCCACACTTTGGATCAAGGTGAAGAGGTCTAGGAACTTTTAGGTCTGAAATTTCAACCAAGGAGATCAAAATTCAGGTCTGAAATTTTGAGAGAAAAGTGAGCTAGTTCCTTTAGTGAGGGTTGTGATTTCAGTTTAGCAGCATTTGGGGCGCCTTCAGGTTGAGGAATTATGAAGCTATGGCATTGTATTTATAGGCAAGGCAATGCTGAATGCATGATCTCAAATTTGCATGAATGGAAAGAGCCTCCATGCATGGGCCTGTACAGGCGCATGGAGGGCCCAATTCCAACTGGATTTGGTAGCTGATGCATGATGAAAGTAAATTGGACGTGCAGATTGGATGGTAATAGCTCATGCAATGCAAATTAAATGATTTTCCAAAATTGCACTATTAGGTTCAAGCCTTTGAAAATGCTATGTCAAAAATAGAAACACCACCTCATGAGTAATGGTTGGAAAGCTTATTGCATAAGGATCATTTGTCATGTTGATCAAAACTCCATTTGGTCCTTGGAAATTGATGAAAATTGGCCATGAAGTGTAGGGTGCAAAACATGCACATGTGAGATTTTCCAAATTGGCCAAAGTTCAAGCCCTTCTGTCTCAATGATGCAAGTTCCAAATGACAAAATCTTAAACATCAAAGTTGTAGATATTTTCAAGGAAATAAATTTGGTCTTAAATTTTGCAACTTTTGGATTTTTGATGAAGAAGTTATGGGCACTTGAAGTTGGACTTTTTCACATTTCAATGCATTTGGTCCAAAGTGACCTATAATATTTTGCATTATCACATGTATTTATTTTGAGATTTTGAAATTTTTCTCAATATAACATTTGAAGTAGACATCTTAATATTTCCAATTCATTTTATCCCACCTCAAAATCATGAAAAATGAAGGAGTTATGTCCTTGGGAAGTTGACCTAAAATTAGGGTTTCAGTCAAAATGACCTATACGGTCTTGGAATGGATGATGACCTTCCATGCTTCAAACCAATTTTTGATGAACATGAAAGTTGTTCATACAGTCCTTAAGAACAGTTTTTCTCTTGGGGTCATCTCCATTTGACAAACACATAAAAATTTAGGTCTCAGTGTATTTCAAAATAGTTAGATGAATTGACTGATCAACTTCTCAAGTCCATGCCTCATATCTTGATGAACTAATGATTGAGGACACTCAATTAAGTTCAAATATGCATGAAATTATGAGTTAAAGAACTTCCCTTGATTGTATTTGATCATGGGTTGAGGTTGCTTCATGAGCAAGGCACAGTTGATGAACAGATGAATTAAGGTTTCCTTGGGAAACAAGTCTCAAACCCCTTCATTTGCTTTGATCAAAATGATGAATTGAGATACTTGGGAGACATATTTGATCGATGGTAGCTTTAGGAACCATTACCATGCTTGCTTTCATCTTCTCTTGGACATATCAATGCACATAGGATCTCCTAGAAGATTTTAGACCTTGTGACTGCTCAAGCCTCAAACAAGAGATGTTAGTGACATATTTTTGTGCTTTTGGTTAGTAAGTAAAATGAGAAAATCAATAATATACAATTCAAGCATGATTGGTGATCACAAACCAACTCACAAGAGATCCCACCCCAAAGGTAAGGAGCCAAGATGCTTATGATCCTTGAGGCAATGTAAATGCAATGTTATGATGCTATGAGGGATCTTAGGGTCAAAATTGGGGTCTTACAGATGGCCATATTTAAGGTCATTCTAGCCAGAGATACGAAGGCTAAAATCTTCGTCTCGATGAGGTAGAACGGGCTTAAATAATAACAAAGAGACAAATTTTGATCCCTAAGAGACCTCATGATGCAAATATATGTATGCAAAGGTAGTACTCTGTGGAGATATATGTCCACAAAGAGAAAAGAAATCAGGAGAAACTGAAAATCCATATGAGCAATACACTCAATGGGACGGAGACTCTGGGAATTCTTATGGGGATAGGAGAGGGAATAAAATGCATGAGCAGATTACGTCTTAAGACTTGCTGAGAGACACGAGTGGAGTTCCATGAAAATGAATCAATGGAAGGACTCGAGCTGAATCAAAGGTGCATGTATTGGGGAATATGCCAATACAACAAAACTATCCACGAAGGATACTTCGGACGAAAATCCGGACTCAGATGGGGAAATCAACTAAGGGACTTAACTGGGGAATGTCCGAACAAGACTCATCTAAGGAAACAACGGGACGAGGTATTACCGGTTACTGGGTAATAAGCTCAAGGAGACATGTGATTGAAACACCGGTATAAGGGTGAGAGAACAACATGCTCGGGGAGAATGAATATCTAAGACCGGTATGAGGGTGAGAGATATCAAACATCCAAAATCATCTGAGGAAGACCTAAAAAGGTATATTTCGACTCAGGAAATCTGACTCCACAGGGGACAAAAAGTCATAATAGGGAGCAGAAAGGAAGGAACACTAGGGATACCGGTTATTGGCATATAATAGGTGACCGAACAAGCGTGAATTGGGGAATATTTCCAAGACACTCATCATCCTAAAGGAGGGTTAAAAAGAAAATTCAATTTCAGGATGGGCATTCGACTCCGCAAAGGGGATACGAATCTTACTCGACTGGGGAAGAACAAGAGACTTCGACCAAAGAGCGCATGAGATATATTATCTATTACCGTCAGAACATAGATAATATACTCGCATGGCAGATTATCCACAACCAGTTACTGGGTTAATAAAGGATAAATCGACCGAAAGGAAAGGGCATCGAGATACCGAAGATATAAAATGATGACCAATCCGAGGGATAAACAATCATTGCCAACCAAGGGTAAAATGAAAGATGACTCTCCGGGGATATATTGACAAAGGCAATGATCCGGGAGATATATCACCGGTTATTGGGAGATATACTCAAAAGGTGAAGGAATATCAATACCGAATGTTGGATAAAGATAACCATCAAAAGGGGATTACATCTACCGGATACTGGGTAGAAAACCACGGAAGAGTAACTGTCATCAGTTAGGATGAACAGAATAAGGTTAACTCTGCAGGGGGATAAAATGGGGTTTACAACTACCGGTATGAGGGTAGAAAACCACAGAAATAGGACTTATAACTACCGGTTACTGGGTAGAAGGCAACAGAACCTCCGCCCGGGGAAAAGATGGACAATTACTGGTTACTGAGCGATCATTCATCTAAACTACGGGGAAGTGCAGGGAAAATCACAAGGAGTCAATCTAGGAACAAACTAGAGAGACACGATGAAACGAGACTCAACCCCGTGAGGATATAACTCAGGGGGAACTCCATCCCAATATATGTGTTAGGAGGAGATAGAAACAACAATCATCCACGAGGGCATAACTGAGTGGGGAATATGGAAGAAGGGATAAACACTTTCTGCCTATAGGGCTGACTCTACATGGGGAGATCAGACACAAATATCTGCTTGGAGAAATATGTATCACCAAATAGCAGGAGACAACAAACAAAGATATATGGCAAAGAATGCAACATGAATATCTAGATGTCAAGCTTATACATGTATATGCATGGTTTATGTATGATGAATGCGGACAAACAAACATATCTAACACAAACAGGTCCAAGAATCAACGGATAAACATCTGGTACTACATCTCAGGAGAGAAAGCCAGGCCCACTAGAGAACATCCAATCTGATGGGAGAAAAAGATACCAGGAAACAAAGATCTCTGCATGTAAGGAGAATCAGTCACTCCAGCTGGGGACATGATCAACACACGGATAAAATCCGCCGTAGAAGCAACTCTACTGGGGAAATTATCAAAGGGGAGATGGAACTCTGTGGGGGACAAGCACCAATCAGAAGGTTTCAAAGTCACCACATATATTGCACTACTGAAGAAAACAACTCTACCGAGGAGGGAAGGATACTACTCCGCTGAGGAAGGAAGGATAAACATCTTCATCAACCACTCTGCTCAGGAAGAAATCGCAAACTGGCTCTGATCATGCAATCCTCCTAGGGGAGTATTGCTAATGACCGAATCGGGGATTATTCGTAGGCAACTGCTGGAGATACCCTGATGGTGACCATACTGGGGAGTATGAGTGGGATCAACCCTGTTGAGGATGGTCGAGGAGCAAAATTGCTGGAGATCAAAAGTAGACAGGTCCATAGAGGAAAAGCTACAAACCAAGTTTGATGAAAACTCCACTTATGTCAGGGATTTCCTGCTCACTCCGAGGGGAATTTCTCACTTTAAGTGAGGGGAAACTGACTCCTTCAGAAAGATTAGCATATTCAATTTATCAATCTATAAGGGATTTTAGGTCAATCCACACAAGGGATGACAACCATATAATTGATAACACAAATGCTAAATCTAGACTCAATGGGGATCTAGAAGATTGAGATCACACCCAGAACTCCCAAACTCCCTGGGATTTGGTGTGAGGTACAACTTTCCTTTGTGCCTGTGGAGGAGACAACCTGAAAGATAAATGAAGAGGATACGAGTACGCCGGGAATATGAACCAATGTCTTACCCTTTTGGGACTCATACCATCATTGGGAGAGCACTGAAGACATCCCAAGTATCCTTTTGTCATTGTGAATGTTCACTTTGTTTAAAAACAATTTATGAAAAATTTATTTATTTAAAACAATGATATTTCTCAATTAAAACATGAAAAACATTTGTTGAATACAAATGAATAAGAGTGCAAAGACTTGGATAAAGGCTCAAATTTATTTGATGGAATGGTAGTCTGCATATGGCAAGACTCCATGTATCTTTACAAATTTGAAATTGGTGATATATATTGGAAAAGGGCTACATTGAACATAATGACCATTTATCCACCAACTCTGAATCCAATGTATTTGAAGCTTCAGTTGACGATGACTGAGCGAGAATCTTTGACAGATGACAGTTGTAGAACAAAGGCTTATCAAGATGCAGTTATTTGCCAAATCCCTAATTTTTGCCTAGATCGCCCCAGGGTGAGGTACTCAATCTAGCGGGATACATATTCATTTCTTATGTCTCTAACTTTTGCCTGGATCACCCTTTCGGGTTTTCAATCCACCAAGATGCTCATTTTTGCCTAATCCGCCCTTTCGGGTTTTCAACTTAGCGAGCTATTCTGTTTTTATTTTTAGGCGAAGTATTTCTTGACTGCATCTGAATTCACAGGACGAGTGAAATCCTCCCCATCCATAGTTGTAAGTATCAAAGCACCTCCTAAAAAGGCTCTCTTAACAACATATGGACCTTCATAGTTTGGAGTCCACTTGCCCTTGGAATCGGGCGCGAAAGACAAAACTTTCTTGAGCACAAGGTCACCTTCTCGAAACACACGAGGCTTGACTTTATTATCAAAGGCTTTCTTCATCCTTTGCTGATATAACTGACCGTGGCACATGGCAGTCAATATCTTCTCTTCTATCAAATTCAGTTGGTCGTAACGACTATGAATCCACTCAGCATCAGTCAACTTGGCTTCCATCAAGACTCTTATTCATGGGATCTCCACCTCTATTGGGAACACAACCTCCATGCCGTAAACAAGAGAGAAAGGGGTTGCTCATGTTGAAGTGCAGACAAATGTACGGTACCCATGCAAAGCAAATGGCAACATTTCATGCCAATCTTTGTATGTAACAACCATCTTCTGGACAATCTTCTTGATATTCTTATTAGCAGCTTCAACAACCCCATTCATCTTGGGTCTGTAAGGTGAAGAGTTATGATGTGAAATCTTGAACTCGCTACACAACTCTTTCATCATCTTATTGTGCAAGTTAGATCCATTATCAGTAATGATCTTATCTGGCACACCATAACGGCATATGAGTTGATTCTTGATAAACTTCACAACCACCTGCCTGGTCACGTTTGCGTATGACGCTGCTTCGACCCACATGGTGAAATAATCAATTGCTATGAGAATAAACCTGTGACCGTTGGACGCTTTCGGCTCTATCATGCCAATCATGTCAACTCCCCACATAGGGAAAAGCCATGGTGATGAAATCACATTCAGAAGTGTCGGGGGAATATGAATCTTATCCGCATAAATCTGACACTTATGGCATTTCTTCACATATTTGCAACAGTCATACTCCATTGTCAACTAATAGTAGCCTGCTCTCAACATCTTTCTAGCCATGGCATGTCCATTGGAATGAGTACCAAAGGAACCCTCATGGACCTCAGTTATTAACAGGTCTTCTTCGTGTCTATCCATGCATCTAAGCAAAACCATGTGAAAATTCCCCTTATAAAGCACATCGCCATTGAGGTAGAAACTGCCTGATAATCTCCTCAAAGTCTTTATATCTTTCACAGATGTCTCAGGCGGGTAAATCTGACTCTAAAGAAAGCACTTGATATCATAATACCATGGCTTATCGTCTTGCACCTCCTCTACTGCAAATACATGAGCTGGTCTATCCAAGGGCATCACAGTGATATTGGGAACCTCATTCCAGAGTCTAACCACAATCATGGGAGCAAGCGTAGCAAGTGCATCCGCCATCCAATTCTCATCTCGAGGAATATGATGAATGTCAATCTTAGTAAAGAATGTTGAAACTCTCCTCGCATAATCTCTGTATGGGATGAGGCCAGGCTGATTCGTCTCCCATTCACCCTTAATCTGATTAACAACAAGGGCCGAATCACCATAAACATCAAGATGCTTGATCCTAAGATCGATACATTCTTCCAATCCCATGATACATGCCTCATATTCAGCCATATTATTCGTGCATTTGAAAGTTAGCCTTGCTGTAAAAGGAAAATGTGTGCCCTGAGGAGTAATAATCACTGCCCCAATACCATTTCCATATTGATTTACAGCGCCATCAAACACCATGCTCCACCGGGAACCAGGCTCTGGCCCTTCATCGAGTGTAGGCTCGTCGCAATCCTTCATTTTCAAATACAGAATCTCCTCATTTGGGAAGTCATACTGAACTGACTGGTAATCCTCAATTGGTTGATGTGCCAAGTGGTCAGCCAAGATACTACCTTTAATAGCCTTCTAAGCTCGATACTCAATATCATACTCAGACAACAGCATCTGCCAACGGGAAATCCTCCCGGTTAAAGCAGGCTTCTCAAAGATATACTTGATCGGATCCATTTTGGATATCAACCAAGTCGTATGGTTCAACATATATTGGCGTAAGCACTTAGCGGCCCAAGCCAAAGCACATCACGTTTTCTCAAGCATCGAGTATCGAGACTCACAGTCAGTGAACTTCTTACTCAGGTAGTAGATAGCATATTCTTTCTTCCCTGACTCATCTTGCTGACCAAGGACACAACCCATTGAGTCTTCAAGAACTGTCAGATACATAATCAATGGTCTCCCTTCCACAGGTGGAGACAGAATCGGCGGCTAAGACAGATACTCTTTAATACTGTCAAGGGCTTTTTGGCAATCCTCGATCCAATCATGACGTCGATCTTTCTGGAGGAGCTTGAATTTTGGCGCACATGTGGCAGTCATGTGGGATATGAATCTGGCGATATAATTCAAGCGGTCAAGAAAACCTCGGACTTACTTCTCAGTTTTGGGCGCAGGCATCTCTTGTATTGCTTTGACCTTGGTAGGATCAACCTCAATACCTCTCTTGCTGACAATAAATCCCAATAACTTGCCGAAACGGACTCCAAATGTACACTTGTTAGGATTCAGACGAAGCTTATACTTTCTCAAACGCTGAAAAAGCTTCAGCAAGTGCTCTATATGTTCAACTTCCATTCTCGACTTTGCAATCATATCATCAACATATACCTCGATCTCCTTGTGCATCATATCATGAAACAAGGTAGTCATAGCTCGTTGATACGTGGCTCCGACGTTCTTCAAACCGAAGGGCATCACTCGATAACAGAATGTTCCCCAAGGTGTGATGAATGTTGTCTTCTCCATATCCTCGGGTGCCATCTTAATCTGATTATATCCGGAAAATCTGTCCATAAACGAGAAGACATTGAATTTAGTTGTATTATCTACCAACATATCAATATGTGGTAGAGGGAAATCATCTTTCGGACTAGCTTTATTCAAGTCTCTATAGTCCACACACATTCAGACTTTTCCATCTTTCTTAGGTACGGGCACAATATTGGCCACCCATTGAGGATATGTAGAAGTCACCAGAAACCACGCATCAATTTGCTTCTGAACTTCCTCTTTGATCTTCACTGCCATATCAGGATGAGTTCTTCTGAGCTTCTGCTTCACAGGCACGCACTCAGGCTTCAAAGGCATGAAGTGTTGCACGATATCAGTATCTAGACCAGGCATGTCTTCATAGGACCGGGCAAAGACGTCGACGTATTCTCATAGCAACTCAATCAACCCCTTCTTAACAAATTCTTCCAAGATTGCCCCAATCTTCACTTCTCGCACACAATCCTCAGCCCCCAAGTTGACTGTTTCCAGATTCTCAAGATGCGGATGAATGATCTTCTCTTCATGCTCAAGTATACAGATAATCTCGTCAGAAATCTCTTCAACATTATCTTCTTCCGCCTCAAATACAGGGAACTCAAAGTTGGGAGATGGTGTTGGATCATTATGTTCGATGGGTTTGATCAACCTGCATAATGATTTAGGATATAAAGAGATTTTAGAATTCAGACAAGGCAAAACATTATGAAGATGAAAAGATTGATTTTATTCTATTTTTAGGGTTTTATGTGATCACCAGTTTCAATGCAAAAGCAAAAAGTGAAAATAATCGGAAAAACAAACATTTAACATGAATTTATTGAATGAAAATATCATTGTATTTATGAGCCAACAATGTCATCACTCCTCCTTTTGTCATGGGAGAAGGGTTTTTAAACACAATGATCATTACTTTGACTTTTGGATAACTGTTGGAACATCAACAACGACCCAATTATTGCAGACCCCTCCAGGGACGACAAAGTTGCCAGAATCTTCTTCTACATCCTTTTCCATGATAGCAACAACTTCCTCATCTTGAACAGTGTGGATGAATCCACCACTCTTAAACATCCCATGCTTGTTGAAAGCGCCAGAAGAATACCCTATGCCAGCCCGGGATTTGTTGTCTTCCAGCTTGATCATTTGCCCCAATCCAGTAGTTGTACCATGCTCAATGGCCAACTTAGCATCATTATAGGACGCAAATGAAGAAGTTCCTTTCTTAGTAGGCTCAGCAATAGATAAAGCTTGGAACGGAGTTCCAACTTTATCCTCAGCATCTATGTAAGAAAAGGAAGACAAATGGATAACCAGGAGAGCCTCCTCTCCCCTTACCACCACCAGCTTCTTGTTTTTGACAAACTTCATGTTCTGGTGTAGGGTGGATGTCACGATGCCTGCCTCGTGAATCCATGGTCTGCCCAACAGACATCTATATGATGGGTGAATATCCATGACCTGGAAGGTGATCTGGAAATCACTTGGTCCAATTTTGACTGGGAGTTCAACCTCTCCAATCACAGTTTTGCGGGACCCATCAAAAGCTTTAACCACTACTCCATTCTGCCTCATGGGAGGCCCCTGATATGACAATTTAGCAAGAGTGGACTTTGGCAACACATTCAGCGATGATCCAGTGTCCACCAGCACATTAGACAAGGCATCATCCTTACAACTAATGGAGATGTGTAGTGCTAAATTGTGGTCTCTTCCCTCCTCGGGGAGATCAGCATCACAAAAACTTAAATTGTTACAAGCGGTGATGTTTGCAACAATACTGTCAAATTGTTCTATTGTGACGTCATGATCTACATACGCCATATCCAACACCTTCTGTAGAGCTTCTCGATGTGGTTCTGAATTCATCAACAAAGATAATACAAAGATCTTTGATGGCGTCTGTAGAAGCTGATCTACAATGTTGTACTCATTCCTTTTGATGAGCCTCAGCATCTCATCACAGTTCTCTTTCGTATTTCCACTCTGGCCAACAGAGACAGGAGTTTTCACAACAGAGGCAGGTTTAATGGCAATAAGTGCCGGATTCGGAGCATTAACAACATTCCCAATCGGGAGTTCAGCACAGTCAGCAACATCGACCCTTCGAACAACAGATTGGGGTTTCGGTGGAGCCGAGAAAACACGACCTCTACGGGTCAGGTCGCTGACATCGGCAATATTAACAACAGAAGTGGAGGGTAGGGGCACCTCCTTCCCCTCCTCCAATGCCACAACATTGTAGCGATAGGGGACCACTTTATCAGAAGAGTATGGCATAGGGCCAACTGGTTTAATAATCAAAAAGGGAGAAGCCTTTTGCTTACTACCGTCATACTTGATGACAACAGGCTCAGGGATCCGAAATACCGGAGATATTACATTGACTTCATCATCATCCTCATCAACATTTCAATTCTGAAGTATCTCAATGACTCCCTCATCCATCATTTCTTGGATGTCTCTGCGGACTTGGCGACATCCTCTTTGATTGACAGTGCAAACTCGGCATCTGTCGTGGTCGTGCTTGTAATGACTGTACTCACACAACAGTCTATGCATCTCGACCAAAGATTGTCGAATATGACTGACATATTTGACTTTATATTTACCAGGGCAGCCCTGGACCATGTTGACAGAGGATTTCCCATGCTCGGGCAATGGGTTCTTCTTCACATTAGGACCTACGTCCTCGAAACATAAGATACCACGTCTAACAAGGTCTTGAACCTTGGTCTTCAGTGGGTAACAGTTTTCCACGTCATGTCCGGGAGCACCAGAATGATAAACACAGTGTAGCTTAGGCTTATACCACCACTGAGGGTTGGTAGGTATAGCCGGTGGGTCTCGTGGAGTAATCAATTTCCTCTCTATCAAAGAGGGATATAATTCGGCATAGGTCATGGGAATAGGATCAAAGGTGACCCTTTTCCTCTCATAGCTTATACTGGCTTGATTGTTGGTTCGAGGCTGGTAGGCCTGCTGTTGAGGACGGTGCTGTTGTTATTGATATTGTGGATGTTGATGTTCTGATTATTGTTGTGATGCTGATATTGCAGATTCTCTCTGAAAAAGGTGGTATGTGAGCCACCTGATGCTGGTTACCGGCAGGCCGCACGGTCTTCCTCCTCACTGAGGGTCTTCTAGGTTTATTATGGGAGGTTAAAGCATGTGCCTCACCATCTTTCTTCTTTCCAAACGTCCCATACCGTTTGGCAGAAGAGCTTTCTTCTCTGGTCAGGCGCCCTTCCCTGACTCCTTCCTCCAGACACATCCCCATGTTCACCATCTCGGTGAAATCAGAAGGAGCGCTGACAATCATCCGCTCATAGTAAAATAAGCTCAAGGTCTTGAGAAAGATCTTGGTCATTTCTTTATCCTCCAGTGGGGGCACAATCTGTGTTGCTAACTCTCACCACCTCTGGGCGTACTCTTTAAAAGTTTCCTTGTCCCTCTGGGACATGGCTCTCAATTGATCCCTATCGGGAGCCATATCCATGTTATATTTGTATTGCTTGACGAAGGCCTCGCCAAGGTCATTGAAGGATCGAATGTCCGCGTTGTCCAAGCCCATATACCATCTCAGGGCAGCACCGGATAAACAGTCCTGGAAATAGTGAATGAGAAGTTGATTGTTGTCGGTCTGAGTCGACATCTTCCTGGCATACATAACCAGGTGGCTCAGAGGGCAAGTATTTCCCTTGTACTTTTCAAAGTCAGGTACTTTGAACTTTACAGGGATTTTGACGTTTGGGACCAAGCAGAGTTCAGCAGCAGACTTGCCGAAGAGGTCCTTTCCTCGGAGAGTTTTCAATTCCTTGTGGAGCTCAAGAAATTGATCATTCATAGCATCCATATTTTCATAGACATCTGGGCCCTCAGACGGCTCAGAATGGTAAATGGTGTCGTCTACTCTGGGCATAGTATGCACGACAGGAGGTGGGACGACAAGGACCGGGTTAGATGCCGACAGAGAAGCAAAGGTGGGTCCAGGACCCTCAGAAATGAAGTTGGGAGGCATCCCCCAAGGAAACCCGGCTGGCATAGCTGTTGGTGCAAAATGGGCGCTGGCCGCAGGCACGGTTGATGAGGCAATCTCAGAGATGACTGTCCTCTGGGGAGGAGTTGAAGGCGTCGGAGACGACTGGCTTTGGGCAGCCATGAATGACTCCATCAGGGCAGTCAATTTGGCCACTTCCTCCTTGAGTTCACGGTTCTCTTGCTCCAAATGATCCATTAGTCTTGATGCGTTGGCTCGGGTGTAGTACCGGTGAGTCAGCTTATCTTCAAAATAAATAAAGAACACAGAGTTAGACCATAGAACAAGAAGCTTGGAGCAAAACCTGCTTATGCACATGATGCATGCAATGCATATGATTTAATTTTTATATAAGAGGAACTTTAGAGTCCTATTTGCAAATATTTGAAAATATTAATTATTTAGACATATATGGAACTATCACATCAATAATATCTGGAAAATATTTTTACACCAAAGAAGTACAGTTTTGGTAACCAAATACAACACAAGAGAGAAGGAAAATGAACATCCTATGGAACCCTAGAAACAGTCGTCTAAAGCTCTGGAGACTGGAAGATAAGTTGCACGAAGCCTCTTCACCTCCCTCTCGTAGGCTGCCTCCATATTTGCTTTCTCTTTGGCGAGTTGATCATACTTCCTTTTCCAAAACATGGAAGACTGAGGAAGTAGAGAAGTCAATGCATCATCAGGCTCATCAATAACCTGGTGCTCAAGGAACTCTATCAAAACATCCTTCTCTCTAATTTGCTGAAGCAACTCCTCTCGTTCACGGATCCAGGCACGCGAACGGTCTTCGTCTCTCAACTCCTCTACTCCTTGGTCAGGGAGGGTTGAAGGCCCAGCCACAACCAAAGGTGTAGGTCTTGGATACTTATAAGGCATGAGGTACTCAGAAGCTTTCCTCCTAACCCAAGAGGTATAGGGTTCCAAGGCGATACAGTTCTTCGGGCCAAGCTCATTCCTTCCCTTCCTATGGATCTTGCGCCAAGCGCGGACCATGCTACCCTTCAAGCCTTGGGGATCTTTACCCCCCTGAAAGAACGCACCCTCTAACAAAATGTTATTAGGTTTATCCTTTAGGGGGAACCCAAACTGATGACGTGCCAAAATAGGGTTGTAGTTAATTCCACCACATGTACCAAGAAGAGGCACATTGGAGAATTCACCACAAGAGTCGATAATCTACAAACCATCATATACACGATTATACCAAGAGATATCATCATTAGTGAGAGACATGAGTCTCGCGGACTACCGTAGACATCCTTTGTTCTCCTTGAAGGCGACCGTCTGTGGCAAGTGCGAAATAAACCACTTGTACAACAGAGGCAAACAACACATAATGGTACCACCACCATTTGCATTCCTCATATGCAAAGAAAAGTAAGTGTCACCCAACAGAGTCTGAACGAGATTAAGAGTAGAGAAAATCCTAATAGCGTTTACATCCACAAACTTGTCGATGTTGGGGAATAACACTAGCCCATAGATGAGAAGTACAACTATGGCCTCAAAGGCGTCCTCACTCATGGCCTTCCCATACATAATAGCTTGAGCAATGAGGAACTCAGAAGGGAGACCTCGAATTCCACCTTTGGTAGTCATATGAGCACCAACCATAGATTCATCTATATGCAACATATCAGCTATCTCTTGAGAATTAGGAACACTCTCTAAGCCACTGAACGGCAACTGGTCCAGGATAGATATACCCATAAGGTAGGCATACTCCTAAAGCGTGGGCAAAAGCTGAAAATCTGGAAATGTGAAGCAATGGTACAAGGGATCATAAAACTGCACCAATACACTCATCAATCCTTCGTCCACTTGAGTAGTCAAAATAGATAGAAGCCTCCCATAACGAGCCTTGAAACCCAAGGGATCTAATACATAGGATGTCAAATTCCTTAGCTCTTTCAAGTCGGGTTGTCTGAAACTGTACTTCTTCGTATTCCTTCTTTGTCTTTCCATGTCTGAAAATTTGCAAATAGACCTCTTAAGTTCCTTGAAATTTTTCTCATTATTGATGATATGGGTGCAAATTGGTGCATGAATGCATGAATGCAACAATCACACTCAAGGATCAAGCAAAGCACACCAAACAAAGGTCATGGGATGGATCAAGTCATCCTTAAAATCAATCATCTGTTTTGGTGGATTATGGTTTACACCTTATCAACACCCAAGTTCCATTGATATTAAGGATACAAGAACGGATCAACCATGAATCAAGGGTTTGTTGCAAGTCACGAGCATGGAGTCTCGGTTAAGAATCACCCAAAGGGAGTGTACTAGGGTTTAAACCTGCCAAACATGTTTTACAAGAGGTTCCCATAGTCATCATCCTATCTTTCGGATATTATCGGATAAACGACTACTCGTATTCCAAAAATATTCTCAAGAGAGACTCTTATGCGTGTAGTATCGCGTAACAATCGTATCAAATCTTACACTTGAACGACCTTCGCACTACGTCCTAAGAATAGGCCAAGATGGGCTTGGTAAACTAAAGTCCTTGGCTTCTAAGGTCTTTATTGGAAAGAATAAGGTCTAACCACAACTACTTGTGTGACATTATTGATCCCAACATGACCTCCACCAAGTGAATGGGCTTGCAAGTCAACTTGCTAAGGAATAACTCCACACAAGTTGACAAGACTATGCCATTCTCCTATCCTAAGTGCACTCGAGTTCGGGTATAGAACTCATCTCACAAAGATCACCAAGCATACAAGGAATTAATATTCAAGCAATTCAATCATTACATAAAATACAGTAATCCCAAATTGCACAAAAAATATGTCACAAAATAATATACAATACAATATAACACAAATGTGGAAAGTAGGCAAAACCCATCAGGGTATCCCCAGCAGAGTCGCCACTTTTCTGTACCGGGGTATTCATTACCATTAGAGATATTGACTAAATCCAAGGTAAACCATACAAGTCGAGTCGCCACCGCACTTATATTTATCCAAAGGAATGGTTAGAAAGCGAACAAAAACCTAAGAGTTTTATCGAATCAAAAACTAGTAAAAATGTCAGAGATCGGGGTAAGGGGGTTGGTTATGCAATGGGAAGGTTTTAAGCACCCAAAACATCCTAGGTACTCCTAGGGAGCCCTTTTCACATTTGTTGTAAGGTTGGTATTTTGTGAAAATTTGTTTGTGCAAACATGATTGAAGGGGTGAGAAGAGAATATACAAGTTAATTACAATTTGTGTTTGGATGGATAAACCCATTGCCTACGTACCATCTTAAAAATGATTAGGATCAAAACCGCGTAGTTCGGGGTAAAAATGTCAAAACAAGTGGGTGAATTGATTGGTTCAAAAGCCTTAAGGTCTTTTGTTATCCAAGGGAGAAAACTCAACCTAAAACCACAAATCCACCATGTGAGGATAGCTTCAACATGCTAGTGAGGGGTTAACCCTATAATAAGCATGGAAGACTCATTGTCCATCACTAAGGATATAGGTGAGTATTACATCTACCTCAAGGATAACTCAAACCTAATAACTAAAGGTTATGAAAAGGTTTTGATTAAGAAAGTGGCCATTGAAACCACAAAAGTATTTGAATGAGTTATATTTACCAATGAAAAGTATTTACAAAGTATGGTCAAAGTTGACTTAGAGATTCAATTCAAAATAAGTGTTATGAAAAGAAAGTTTGAAAATCAAAAGCGTAAGGCTTAGGTTTCTAATGTTTAAAAGAAATGTTAATGTTTACACAAAAGTTTTGGCTTGGGTTAGAGTGGAGGGAAGAAGAAGAATGGCTAAAGTCCTAATCATACAAGAGATGAAGGATAAGAAACAAAACCACAAATGGAGTTCCTCTCCTGAGATCATAATGATGATTCAAGTATCTCCCATCCTTTGGAATAAGCAAGCAAATAAGTGTAAGCTCAAGCAATCAACATAATCAAACAATCTCTTAGAAGATCTCCAATGGCTCTTGTATCTTTCGCTTTAGATGAACATGACAATGGTTCTTCAATTTGGCTCAGATAGGATTCCCTAGCACAAAAGCACACAACATCAAAAGTTCTATGAAGCAAATCAAGAATGGACAAGAGTGAGTTTAGAGATTTGGTCCTTCTA
Organism: Lathyrus oleraceus; assembly: GCF_024323335.1. Classification (NCBI taxonomy): domain Eukaryota; kingdom Viridiplantae; phylum Streptophyta; class Magnoliopsida; order Fabales; family Fabaceae; genus Lathyrus; species Lathyrus oleraceus. The sequence goes on from NC_066580.1 coordinate 268,578,173, forward strand.
ATCCATCTTCCACATTAAGGTCCTTTACTCCAATTTTGCATATGGAATGTCCTAGAAACTAAGTCCATTTGTCCATTTTTTGCATTTGGTCCACAATAATCAAAACAAAACACAAGCACAATAATATATACACAATTATGTGCTCAAGTGAGCAAAACGCAAATTGCATTAACATAAACATGTGCTCAACTGAGCAAAGGAAAAAGCAAATGAATAGTATGTACAAGAATAGTAAATTGCATAAATGTAAAGAGCAAGAATTAAATGTTAATGGTTAATGGTTAGTGTTAGAGTTAGTGTGCCATAAGGCAATTTAGCACTATGTTAAGCAATCATAATTGGACTTATGTAGAAGTCACAATTATCTGAGGCCGGTCAATAATAATGTAGGCAACAACACAAGTTAGAGATTTTGATTAGTGAATCAAACTCCAACAACTTGCCATGCCAAAAAGAAGATGAGAAATGATCTTGTATTGATTTACGTTCTTTGCATGATTTAGGAAGAAACCTATCCTTAATGCAAAGCAATTCACTTGATCCATGATTAAAATGAATTAGGTTTGAATCAAGGAAGATTAAACCTCCATGTATCAATGCTAACCACCAATCTTTAACTCATTGATCAAAAAAGAAGAAGAAGAAGATGAATATTAAAGTGCATTAATAGAAATGGAAGAAGATGAATATTAAATTGCATTAATAGAAATGGAATAAGATAATCAATAAGCATTGACCAATGATAGAGAAGATCAAGGTCAAACAATAGAAAACAGAAGCAAGATGGAGATTAGAAGTCAATAAACAAATAAAATATTTTTGGTATTTTTTAATATTAAAATAAAACTTGAATTAAATTAATAAAGGAAGGTCAAACTTCAAACTCACTTCAAATCAACTTTGAAAAGTCTAAGTGAATTATCCCAAGTTCAACAAGGTCAAACAAAGTTTGACAATTTTTTTTAGCATTTTTAAAAGTCAGAAACTATTTTAAATCAATTAAAAATGCATAAAAATAACCTAATTGAATTAAAATCTCTTATAAATCTCAAATCAATTAATAAATTGATGAGAATATTTTTCATAGATCTATCATCATTTAAATAGGTTGGAAAAATATTTTTGTATTTTTTGGATATCAAAAACTATTTAAAATGAATTAAAAATAACCAGAAAAGAGAAAATTACTAAAAAATATCAAATGATAAAATAAAAAATATTAAAAATAATTTTTAGAAAGTAAAAATTAAAAGGAGAAAAATGAAATTGGTCTCATAGTTTTTGGATCAATAATGACAGAAATATGAATTTTTAAAAAGAAATGGAATTAAAAGAAATAAAAGAATTAAAATCAGAAATTAGAAAATAGGAAAATACGTGGACCGTTTGATGAAGCTTCATTAATTGACGTGGATCATCACACGCCTAAGAAGTGCGCGTTCACCATATGCATGAGTCAAATGAAATACACCATGCCATTAATAAAGTCATAAGGTTGGACGTATGAGATTGCATCTGGAAAAGGGAATGGACGACCCAGATCAAATCTGGAGACCAGACGGTGGCCAGCGCCACCGTCTTCTCCGGCCAAGCTCCGGCCAAGTCCAAATTTGCAGAGATTCAAATGGTAACCAAAAGACACGATCCATGCATCAATCGAGAGCTGGGGTGATGTACATCACCCCTGTACCAACCAAATCCATTCTAGATCTCTATATTGAAAGAAATCAGAAGTGGAAGATTTGTGGTGTCCATATGAACTTCATGATTTTTGAAAATTGAAAGCACAATAATGTTTCCTATAGGCAGAGGACTTCAGATCACACAACAACAATGCGAAATAAGCATTATGCAAGCTGATTCGAAGAAATTAACACTTGAGGTAAATCTCTGATTTACAGGGCTTTGAGTCACAATTCTTTGAGGCTATTGCTTACAGTCCACACTTTGGATCAAGGTGAAGAGGTCTAGGAACTTTTAGGTCTGAAATTTCAACCAAGAAGATCAAAATTCAGATCCTAAATTTTGAGAGAAAAGTGAGCTAGTTCCTTTAGTGAGGGTTATGATTTCAGTTTAGCAGCATTTGGGGTGCCTTCACGTTGAGGAATTACGAAGCTATGGCATTGTATTTATAGGCAAGGCAATGTTGAATGCATGATCTCAAATTTGCATGAATGGAAAGGGCCTCCATGCATGGGCCTGTACAGGCGCATGGAGGGCCCAATTCCAATTGGATTTGGTAGCTGATGCATGATGAAAGTAAATTGGATGTGCAGATTGGATGGTAATAGCTCATGCAATGCAAATTAAATGATTTTCCAAAATTGCACTAAATGGTTTAAGCCTTCGAAAATGCTATGTCAAAAATAGAAACACCATCTCATGAGTAATGGTTGGAAAGCTTATTGCATAAGGATCATTTGTCATGTTGATCAAAAATCCATTTGGGCCTTGGAAATTGATGAAAATTGGCCATGAAGTGTAGGGTGCAAAACATGCACATGTGAGATTTTCCAAATTGGCCAAAGTTCAAGCCCTTCTGTCTCAGTGATGCAAGTTCCAAATAATAAAATCTTCAACATAAAAGTTGTATATCTTTTCAAGGCAATAAATTTGGACTTAAAGTTTGCAACATTTGGATTTTTGATGAAGAAGTTATGGGCACTTGAAGTTCGACTTTTTCACATTTCAATGCATTTGGTCCAAAGTGACCTATAATGTTTTGCATTATCACATGTATTTCTTTTGAGATTTTGAAATTTTTCTCAACATAAAATTTGAATTAGACATCTTAATATTTCCAATGCATTTGATCCCACCTCAAAATCATGAAAAATTAAGGAGTTATGTCCTTGGGAATTTGACCCAAAATTAGGGTTTCAGTCAAAATGACCTATAATATCTTGGAATGGATGTTGACCTTCCAAGCTTCAAACCAATTTTTTATGAACATGAAATTTGTTCATACGGTCCTTAATAAAAAAATTTCTCTTGGGGTCATCTCCATTTGACAAACACATAAAACGTTAGGTCTCAGTGTATTTCAAAATAGTCAGATGAATTGACTGATCAACTTCTCAAGTCCATGCCTCATATCTTGATGAATTAATGATTTAATATACTCAATTAAGTTCAAATATGCATTAAATGATGAGTGAAAGAACTTCCCTTGATTTTATTTGATCATGGGTTGAGGTTGCTTCATGAGCAAGGCATAGTTGATGAACAGATGAATTAGTGTTTCCTTGGGAAACAAGTCTCAAACCCCTTGATTTGCTTTGATCAAAATGATGAATTGAGATACTTGGGAGACATATTTGATGGATGGTAGCTTTGGGAATCATTATCATGCTTGCTTTCATCTTCTCTTGGACATATCATTGCACATAGGATCTTCTAGAAGCTTTTAGACCTTGTGACTGCTCAAGCCTCAAACAAGAGATGTTAGTGACATATTTTTGTGCTTTTGGTTATTAAATAAAATGAGAAAAGCAATAATATACAATTCAAGCATGCTTGGTGATCTCAAACCAACTCACAAGAGATCCCACCCCAAAGGTAAGGAGCCAAGATGCTTATGATCCTTGAGGGAATGTAAATGCAATGTTATGATGCCATGAGGGATCTTAGGGTCAAAATTGGGGTCTTACAACCATGATGTGATCAAATTGATCCACAGTAACATCATGCTCTACATATTCTTTTTCAAGAACTCTCTGTAGTGCTTCTCTGTGCGCTTCGGAATTCAGAAGCAGAGATAACACTGAGATTTTTGAGGGAGTCTGGAGCAGCTGCTCAACCACATTAAATTCGCTCCTCTTTATCAATCGGAGTACCTCATCATCATCATTGGCATTCAAGTTGTTGGATTCACCAGACTTATCTTTTGAGCAACCAACCGGATCTACATTAGGCACCTCCGCCTTCTTACCAACAATCATCTCTTCTTTGTTTTCTAGGACCACCGTGAAGGAGAAGTGCGATCCAAACCGCAGTAGAAATTAAAATTTTCTCCTTTAGAGATCCTAACGAATGGGCATGATCAATGATAGAATAGTTACCTCTTGTGACGGTTGAACCTTTGATGCAGATCTACGGAGCGATCACGAACGTTGAACAACGACAACGCCTCTACTCAGTCCACACGAACGGATTCCTTTAATCTCAGTGCTAGCTGTTATGAATGAAGGCTTTGAGTGATAGAGAAAGAAAGAAAACAAAAATCCAACCGCAATGAATACTTCTGCACAAGGGTTCTATTTATAGAACCACTTGTGTGGGCTTCAAGCTAAAAATCCCACTTAAGTGTATGTGGCCCATATCTTATAATATGCCCAAAATCACTTAAGCACGTGGTACCTTAACATGTTTTGTATTCTACTTAAGTACACCGTACCTTACGATGTTCTACAATTCACTTAAGTGCGCCGTACCTTACGGTGTTCCTTAGTTACTCTATCTCTTATCAATCCGTCCTTTGTGTGTGACCCTGTAGGTTTTCGTGGCATTGGCAATTATATTAAATCATGTATTTAACATAATAAACAGTGAGCAGTATCTAGCAACACATCACTTCTACCCAAGACACAAAAATGTCATGTGATCTGACAAATCCTTCTGTGATAATACTTATGTGTAGAATTACCCTTTTGCCCTTATGTCTATATTGAACACAAGGCATAGACCGTGTCATCCTTGTCAGTTCAATATTGGGCCCATAGACATTTATCCTATTATGCAGGATGGGCAAATTTCATCTAGGTCACTCATGTCCCTCAGCATGCTTCGTCAAGTACCCATCAACTGTCTTTATGGTTATCTAGTTACGGACAATGTTTGATCAGTAATAAAACACTCGACTCTACATCTAGGGTCCATAGTGGTTTCAGGTCGAAGGGTGTATACACCATTATCACCATGAGAATAACTTATGACACTTTGCATAACATTCTATATAGTATTCTCATAGCGGGTCAATCAAGTATAAATATTACTTTTAATATTCATACCTATGTTTAAGACTTGATAACTCCTTATCCATGATCCGTGAGATGTGATCATCAGTCTATATACATAATAGTCTTAATGCTTTAATGTTATCCCACTTCACAATAAAGCTCGACTACAGATACTTTAAGAATAGTGTCCTTATGTTTAATGTGATCTCATGATCAAGTCACACTTGATACATTAAACGGACTAGCTATTCTAGGGACTTGATTAAACAAGCGTAATAAAGAAAAGCCTTTTATAATTAATAAATAATTCGATACAAGTACCAAAAGTATTGGCCTCTAGGGCTTACACCAGCACACCGGCCCAAACACTCGACTACTGCAGGTCACCTTCATAACATCGACAATGCTCACTACTGAACTAGTCGTAGGTACCGGGACCTCTTGAACATTCTTTATCATTGTAGCATTGTACTGGTACAGTACAACCTTATCAGATGAATACGGGACTAGGCCCGCTAACCGTCTTACCAACGGTGATACTGATCTTTGACTGATGTTCTTAATGTTGTTGCTATCGTACTGGATTACCAATCGCTCTTGTTTCATGAAAACGGGTACTATGACATTGACGTCGTCATCCACATGACGAGATTGAACAATATGAATCATGCCTTCATCCATCAGACGTTGGATGTCCCTTTTCACCATATCACACCCTCTTGGGTTCACACTACAAACAACACAACCATCATGGTCATGTTCACAGTCACTCACCAAACAGATATCCTTATGCATCTCCACCAAGGATCTTCAGATAAACCGGACATCAAAAAATTTGAATTCTCCAGGACAACCGTCCAGCATATTCATTGAAGAGTTCCCATGAGTGGGCAAAGGGTTTGCTTTCACATTCGATGCACGGTCCTCAAAGGATGCCATAACACTCTTCATATGCTTTTGAACCTCATACTTCAATGGATAGCAGATTTCAATATCATGTTCAGGTGCTCCTTGATGAAAAGCACAACGGAGCTCAGGTTTATACCACCAGGGAAGTGGTTCTGGGATCTGCGGTGGGTTCCTCGGTTGAATTAAGTTCTTGAGAACTAGCAAGGGATACAACTCTGCATACGACATAGGAATCGAGTCAAAAGAGACCTTCTTCCTCTCAAAGTTCTGCTGATGATGATTGTTGTTGGTATTGTTGTAGGTGTTCGGTCTTTGTTGCGGTTGTTGTTATGGACGTTGATGTTGTTGTTGTTGTCGAATTGGTGTTGTTTGTTGATTAGAAAATACCAGAATTACTGATGACACTTAATGATGATGATGTTGACGAGGTGGTGGATTTCTTCTGATCTGAGGCCTCCTCTTCCTCCCACTGATTACTGCATTGGTTTCACTATCCTTCTTCTTGCTGAAACTGCTACCATATCTCTTGCTCGTTGACGCCTCATCTCTTGACAAACATCCTTCACGGACTCCTTCCTCAAGTCTCATCCCCATATTTACCATTTCGGTAAAATCACTAGGGGCACTAGCGATCATGCATTCATAATAAAATGAACTCAGGGTTTTCAAGAAGATATTTGTCATCTCTTTCTCCTCCAAAGGAGGATTAATCTGGGCAGCCAACTTAATCCATCTTTGCGCGTATTCTTTGAATTTCTCTTTGTCCTTCTGAGACATAGACCTCAATTGGTCTCTATCTGGCGCCATGTCTACATTATACTTGTATTGCTTCACAAAAGCCTCTCCCAAGTCATTGAAAGTGCGAATGCTTGCACTATCCAACCCCATGTACCAACGGAGCGCAACACTGATCAGGCTATCTTGGAAGTAGTGAAGAAGCAATTGGTCATTGTCGGTCTGAGTTGACATCTTGCGGGCATACATCACAAGATGACTGAGCGGACAAGAGTTCCCCTTATAGTTTTCAAAGTCAGGCACTTTGAAATTCACCGGGATTTTGACATTGGGCACCAAACATAACTCGGTAGCACTCTTCCCAAACAGATCTTTACCTCTCAATGTCTTCAATTCCTTATGCAGCTCAAGAAATTGATCTTTCAATTCGTCCATCTTCTCAAAAACATCCAGACCCTCAGACGGCTCGGAATGATAGATGGTATCCTCTACGTGAGGCAAAGTGTGCACAACGGGAGGTGGCACGGACATGACCGGGCTAGATGCCGGCATGGAAGCAAATGTAGGTGCAGAGCCTTCGGGCACAAAGTTGGGCGGCATTCCCCACGGGAATTTGGAAGGCATATTCGGCGCGAAATAGGCGGTAGCAGCAGGAATGGTAGAGGTAGTCACCTCTGAAGTAACAGTCCTCGCGGGAGGAGTTGCAGGTGTTGGAGAAGCTTGATTCTGAGCAGCAAGAACTGACTCCATCATGGCAGTCAGGAGGGCGATCTCGTCCTTCAGCTCTCTGTTCTCTTACTCTAGATGCTCCATGATTTTCTGATGATTGGCTCAGGTATTGTACCGGTGAGTCAGCTTGGCTTCAGCACAAAAGAAACACCAATCAAACACCTGGCAAAAAACCTGCTTATGCAAATGATGCATGAAATGCAATGCTTGAATTTATTTTTATTTTCAAGGAACTTACCATATCATTTTCAAATATATAATATTTAAATGGCAATTGCAACGATTTTATATGACCAAAAATCTCTTTTTATTTATATAAATTGGAAGGATTACACTGAGTACAATTTCAGAAACCAAAATAGAAAGATACAAGAGAAAAGGGGACTAGTCATCCTAAGGATCCCTAACAACAATGTCAGAAGATCTGGCTGAAGGCGCGTACTTCCTTCAAATGCGAAGGATCTCGGTCTCAAAAGAAGCCCTCACCTGAGTCTTCTCGAGGACAAGCTGGTCAACAATCTTCTTCCAAACAACAGAAGGTTGAAGCATGCTAGAAGATGACACCTCTGGCTCTCTTTGTCTTTTCGTCACTCGGTCTTCAAGTAGCTCAATAAGTGCATCTTTGTCCTTAGACTCCAACTGCAACTCTTCATGCTTCTTGCTCAAAGCACAGAAACGCTCTTCCCACATATCCTTCTCTTGCTTCATCTTGATGAGTGCGTCTTCCAACTCCTCTACATCTTGGTTAGGGAGAGTTAATGGCTCAACCAAAACCATAGACATAGGTCTTTCACAAGGTAAAGACATCTTCAAATCCATAGCTCTCTTCTTCACCCAAAGAGTGTAAGCTTCCAAAGCTACACAATTGCGCAGACCAAGCTCGGATCTTCCTTTCCTATACACATTATGCCAAGCATGCACAATCTTTTGCTTCAAATGTTGGGAATCTTTACCCTCTTGATATAAAAGACCTTCTAACAAAGTGTTATTAGGTTTGTCTCTCAAGGGGAACCCAAGTTGACGACGAGCCAAAGCAGGGTTGTAGTTAATTCCTCCTTGTGTACCAATGAGAGGCACATTAGAGAACTCACCACAACTATCAATAATCTCCAAACTGCTCAAAGACGGATCATACCAAACTATACCATCATTAGTGAGCGACATAAGTCTCTGAGACCACCTTAGACATTGTTTGTTCTCCACAAAAGCAGGTGTCTGAGGCAAGTGCGAAATAAACCACTTGTACAGAAGAGGAATGCAACAGACAATCGTACCACCACCCTTAGAATTCCTTAAGTGCAAAGAGAAATACATATCACCCAACAAAGTAGCCACAGGATTCCCAATCAAGAAAAGTCTAATGGCGTTAACATCAACAAAACCTTCAATGTTAGGGAACAAAGCTAACCCATAGATGAGCAACACAAAGATAGCTTCAAAAGCATCCACACTACCAGCTTGAGCAAAAGTAGTAGCTTCCTTGATGAGGAAAACAGATGGCAATCCAAATAACCCTCCTTTCTTCACCCAATGAGCCTCTATCTCAGACTTCTTCAAGTGAAAAGCTTCAGCAATAATACTAGATCGGGGAATCCCCTCCAATCCATTAAAAGGCACTCTACTAGAAACAGGTATCCCCAAAAGATAAGAATACTCCTACAAGGTAGGCACAAGCAGAAAATCTAGGAAAGTGAAACAATAGTAGAGAGGATCGTAGAACTGCCCTAGCACACTCAAGAGTCCTTCAACCACATCAGTAGACAATATGGCCAGAAGCTTCCCATGACGTTGTTTGAAGTCCAAGGGATCTAATACAAAAGATGCTAGCTTCCTTAACTCTTTCAAGTCGGGATATCTGAAACTGTACTTCTTAGTGTTCCTTCGTCCACAATCCATGGTCTGAAAATATTTGCAAATGATACCTTAGTTCTTTGAAATTTTCGTGTGATGAATGTTATGATGCACATGAATGCATGAATGCAACAATCACAAATAATGGATCACACACAAGGCAAATAAAGGTCAAGGGATGAATCAAGTCATTGTCAAGATCAATCATCCATTTTGGTGGATTATGGTTTTCACCTTATCAACACCCAAGTTATATTGATAATGACAAGACTTGATTGGATCAACCAAGAATCAAGATTTTGTTGCAAGTCACGAGCATGGAGTCAGAGATCACAGGTAAGGGGGTTGGTTACACAGAGGGAAGGTGTTAGAACCCAAAGTGTCTTAGGTACTCCTAGGGAGCCCTTTTTGTGTGCATATGTATTTTTTACAAAGTGATGTTTACAAACAAATAGAATGGGGGGATGAGAAAATAATTTATTAATTATATTTTTTGTGTTTAACAAGACCTTCGGTCTTGTGCTTACGTACTAACATAAAAATGAGGGATCAAAACCTCGTAGTTCGTGATACAAATTTCAAAGTGGATGCATGGATTTTAACAAAATTTATATTTGAAAGGCACAAAGGCCTAAAATGGTTTGAATGAGTTAGTTCTTTTTGGCTTTTCGAAAGTTTAAGTCAAGTATAGTTAAGTTTATTTACAAGAATGATTTAAGAAAAGAAGTTTGAAAATGCAATGGCATAAGACCAATGTATCTATCTTTTTTGCAAAAGTGGTCAAAGTTTAGAACAAAATTAGTTCACACAAAGAAGATTTTGAAAAATGGAGGGAGATTTGAAATTAAAAGAAATGGGGAGAAGATGAAGAGACTATCTTATGCACAAAATTAAAAGTTTAGAGTTGAAAAGATCTGACCAAACGGGTAGCAATCCAATAGACAAGAATGTCAATAGAAACCAAGAATTCCCTTGGACTTTTAGAATCAAGCGATACATAAATGCACAATTATATTATCTTGAAGATCAAGACATCAAATAAAGATGGTCTCATCCAAGCTTATCCATTCCATAATCTTCTTCCAAAATAACCCATGTAACAGATGAATTCCACATGTCACGGGTTCAAAATAACAGCTTCACAATGATCATGTTGTAGATGACCTCAGAGAGATCTTGGATGATGTATCAGATGAATTTCAAATTGCAAGCACTTGGTTCTTCAACAAATTGGCATTGGCCAAGTTCATTAGCATAGGAAGGTTGCCTAGATTCTAAGTCCATTTGTCCAAGATCAAGCCAACAGTCCACTCAAAAGTTTTTTAGGGTTTTTGTTATTATTATGTACATTAATGGTCAAAGACCACACAAACAAGCAAAGTATACACAAACAAAATATATCACATAATATGGTCCAAATTGACAAAGTCAAAATTGCATTAACATAAAGAATTAGAATGATATGAACAATGGCAAATGAAATAAAGTGCTAAAAGTAAATTGCATTAAAGTAAAAGCTTGAAATTAAAAGTTAGTAGTTAATAGGTTAAGATTTATTATTGTTTTGCTTTTGCTTTTCATTTCAAGACATTCTTTGGAGAACACTCAACCCACTTATCACAAGCATGGATCCTTGAACCAAAACATCTTCCAAAGGAAGGAAAGAAGGCCAAGTTTCCACACAATACCATGAAAGAGGGGAGACTTACAATCTCACTAACTAGAATGCTTATGCCTTTTATGTCACAAATTTAACGCTATGTTAAGAAATCGTAATTGGACTTATGTAGAGGTCATAACTATTTGAGGTCAGGCAATAGAATTTTGGTGTTAATGCATGTCAGAGACATACTATAATGGACTATGCTCATGAAACATACCACACACAAAAAGAATATGCAAAAGATGTGGCCTAATCTCATCCATACTCATGTCATTTTTTCAATCAACTAGCATTAGGATTTTGAGATATCATAGGCCAAATGGAGTGAATGAATGAAGAAGGGGAATAAGATGAAGTGGGAGGGGGATGAATGAAATCACAAATTGGTCAAAGGAGGACTTTTACCAAATTAATATCATTCATTCATTTTGGGAGATGGAATGTACATTCCATTAATCCCCTAAATCCAATGATATTAATTTGACAAAGTCAAATCAACCTTGACCAAGGTCCAACAACAAGAGTCAAACATAGACAAAGTCATCACAATTGGTCAACAAATTTATTTGACATTTATTCAATTAAAAATAATAAAATAGTGCATTTAAATTAAATATGATTTGTCCAATTCCTAAAATCTCATCAAAACACCAAAGAAATGGCCATGAGATTTATCATAGGTCAAAGGACCTTGGAGAAAAAAATTTATAATTTTTGGACATTTAAAAATATTTTTAAACAATTAAAAACAAATGAAAAATCAATTAATTCATGAAAAATATTAATAATGATCCAAAAAATAATTTTAATTCAGAATATGAAAGAGAAAAATATTTAAAAATATTTGGTGAAAGTCCCACATTTTTTGGATAAATATTTAATTTAATATGAATTATTGAAAGTAATGCAATTAAAATAAAAATTCAGAAAATCAAAAATACGTGGACCATCTGATCTCCCTCATTAATTGAGGTGGAAGATCAGATGGTCCCTAGCGCGCGTTCCATGTGGTCATAAGTCAACTGCGCTGCACATGTGATAATTAAAACCAACGCCTGAGATTAAAATGAAATGAATGGATCATGTGGTTCAGAGACTTGTCAACGCATCGCCGGAGCCAGAGCTCCAGTCATCTTCTCCGGTGGACCTCACTAGGCTGGTCCACCATCAACCATCTCCAAAATAAAAAACAAGGACGTGATCTTAAAGTAAAAATGGAACTGAGCTCAAATCTGACCTCAATTCACTCTAACTCCAAGTATATTGAGAGATACATGGAGTTGAAATTTGAGGTACATGAACTGAGTTGCTTCGATTTGGCCTCAAAGCAACTCAATCTTCTTGCCTACATTGGTAGGACTTCAAACAACCAAAGAATCAATAGAATTGAGCAAGAATTTAAGAGAATTGAAGAGTTCAAAATTTCTAGAAAATACCTTCAATGGATGTCTGGATTCAACTGGTCTTGATCTTGCTTGTGCTTGGTCTCACTCCACTTGCTTGCAGAAGAAGGATTAGATGCTTGAAAGGCTATGGATTCCTGGAGATTTGAATTTCAAAACAGTGGAAATTCAACCTCAAATTCAAGAAAATTTCTCAGGCTTATCGTTTGCAAAGTGAGGGTTTGAGATGGGGAATCAAAGATGGCGCGAATGTGTCTTCATTTCTGAGCAATTGAAGCTCTATTTTAAGCCAAAACAGTTGATAATTGCACACTTCAAATCACTTTCCAATTTTGGATAATGGTGATGAAAGGGTGCATGGGCGCGCACAGGCCCATGAAATCATTGCTTGAGGTCCACAAATGAATGTTGGATGGTCTGAATTAAGCTTGGATTGCAAGGCAAGTGTGCATTGATGTTTGAAGTTTGATCCTTGCCAAGTGATATCACCATGTTGATGCCATGCGCAGCTTATGCATTCCTTGTCCAAAATGCATGAATTTGAGCTCTTTAGAAAGGTGAGATCAAGAAGAACAACTTTCTAGTTTAACACTTTTTTATTTGGAGCTTGGAACTTGGAGAAATTTGAGGAGGAAGTTTGGAAATTTTTGACATATCAAAAATTTTCTAAGTGTCAAGCCATATGTCTCAATATTCCACCTTGCTTAACATTTTATATGAGCTTCAAATGAGAAAAGTGTATTCATCAAAGTTGTATCTATCTCAAAGACCTTCAAAATGGTCACCAATTTCATGTCATTTGGATTTGAAATGATAGAGTTATGCATTTTTTAATTTTGGAAAATCACTTGATCAATGATATAGGTCAAAAGTGACCTATAATGTAACCTCATATCACATGCTCAAAAAAGTTGAATTAGCTCCCACTCCAAACATAAAAGTTGAAGTAGACACATTGAATTTGATTGTGAAACTTGGAAATCTTTCATCTCATAAACATTGAGCAAGTTATGGCCTTGGGAAGTTGACTTTCAAATTAGGGTTTAGACAAAATGACCTATAATGTTTCAACATAGAAAATGATTTTCCAAGCAAAAATAGCTCTAGGTATCAAAATGAAAGTTTTTTGGAATGTCATTTAGAGTAAGGTTTATCTTTGAATCATTTTCATATGGTGAAAATTGTAGGAGATAGGGTCTAGGGAGACCCAGTTTTGGTCAGATGAATCCATCTGGCCAACCACCATCAACCAACTTGCTAACTTCCAATTATCTTGACTTTCTTGGCTCATGGTAGACCATATATGAATAATATGATTAATTTTGAAGTGTCCCTTGAGAAATTTGATCAGTTGGTGAGATAGCTTGTTGGAGAAGTTACTCAAGATACCCAGTCAAACTAGGGTCCCCAAGGCATATCACCCTCAAACTCTTGAAGAAAACTTGATCAATATAATATGTAGAGAACATTGGGACTCATATGTTAAGTTAATAACCATTCTTAAATCAATTCTTTGTTATGCTCTTTGTTCATGAGGGTCTCAAACCCTAGATGTGAACTTGATGAATCAATGAGATCATGCCCTTCCTACAAAAGAGTTAGACAAATGCAAAGACATATTTTTGGTATTTTGGTTAGTGAAATGATAAAATACAAGTATGATATAATTACAAAGTGCTTGGTGATCTCTCCCAAAACAAACCCAATGAAAGAGGGGTAAGGAGGATGCCAAGACATGATCCCAATGCTAATGCTTATGATGCAATTATTATTTATTTATGTTTTTTGTGATTACCATTTTCTGAAAAGCAAAAAGTAAAAATAAAACATCATAGAATTGGACTTTATTAATGTAATTGAAATGCCTAACAATATTCACTTCTCCCTTAGGCATATGAGAAGGATTTTTCTTAAAACATGAATACAAATTACTTAGAGCAATGAACAATAACAGGAACATCAACAGCAACCCAATTGTTGCAAGTCTGGCCATGCGTCACAAAGTTGGCACAGTCTCCATCTTCATCATCCTCGATCATAGTAGCTGAGTGTTGCTCATTACCATGAATGAACCCTCAACTGCGGAAACTCAGTTGCACATCTTCAACTTTGATGTTAAACGGTCCTTCTTGAAATCCCAACCCGACCCTATTCTTGTTCTCAGAAATATCTAACATGCGACCCCATTGACCAGTATTGCAGGTCTCAATAGGCTTCTGAGCATCTTTGAAAGAAGACATGGGTGCCACAACTTTCTTCACTTCAACAATAGACAAGGCTTGGAACGGAGTTCCAACCTCCTCCTCGACTTCAACATAAGAAAAGGATGAAAAATGGCTTACTAAGAGCGCCTTCTCTCCATCAACAACGACACGCTTTCCGTTCTTCACAAATTTGAGCTTCTGGTGCAGAGTGGACGTCACAGCTCCTGCCTCATGAATCCAAGGCCTTCCCAAAATAAACATCTATAGGCTGGGTGGATGTCTATTACTTATGAAGTAATTTGAAAATCACTCGGACCTATCTTGACTGGAAGGTCCACTTCTCCGATGACGGTTTTACGAGAACCATCAAACACTTTGACAATCATACCAATATACCTCATCGGGGCGCCTTGGTAGGAAAGTCTGGATAGAGTTAATTTTAGAAGCACGTTCAAAGATGAACCAATATCAACTAACACATTAGACAACGCATCCTTTTTGCAGTTCGTAGAAATATGTAGTGCCAGATTATGAAACCTACCTTCGTCAGGAAGTTCTTCATCACAAAATCTCAAGTTATTGCAAGAAGAAATGTTAGCCACCATATGGTCAAATTGATCTACAGTAACATCGTGCTCAACATAGGCTTGCTCTAGTACTTTTTGCAATGCTTCTCTATGTGCTTCAGAATTCATCAGCAGAGATATCACTGAAATCTTTGACGGAGTTTAGCGCAGCTTCTCCATCACGTTGAACTCACTCCTCTTGATTAATCTTAATACCTCATCATCATTAGTCTTCAGTTTGCTGGATTCACCAGACTGGCACACTGGAGCACTAATTGGATTCACCACTGACATATCCACCTTCTTACTGATTGAAACATCCTCTACCTCCTTCAGAAAGATAGGACCGAAGACGCGACCACTACGAGTCACCTTTGCAATATCAGCTATATTCACCATAGAATTTGCCACAAGAAACGGAACCTCTTGACCATTCTCCACCATTGTGGCATTATACTGATAGGGAACAACTTTATCGGATGCATACGTGACAGGCCCGCCAACCGTATAACCAACGGCGATACCGATCTATTGATGTTGTTGTTACCGTTGCTATCAAATTGAATCACATTGACATCATCTATATCCCTTGAATGAAAAATTTGGCTAAGCCCTTCATCCATCAACCTCTGAATACCCTACTTGACAATGACACATCCTCGAGGGTTCACACTACATATCACACAACCATCATGGTCATGCTCACAATCACCGACGAAACAGATATCTCTATGAATTGCAACCAAAGACTTCCTGATATGGCAAACATCATAAACCTTATACTCTCCAGGACAACCATCTACCATGTTGACTAAAGCATTACCATGAGCGGAAAATGGATCGGCTTTCACATTCGGTGCACGGTCCTCAAAGGACAACGTCCCACTCTCCACAAGCTTTTGTACCTCATACTTCAACGGGTAGCAGTTCTCAATGTCGTGGCCAGGAGCTCCCTGTTGAAAGGAACAACGGAGTTGAGGTTTGAGCCACCATGGTAGTGGCTTGGGAATTTGAGGTGGATTTCTGGGTTGAAGTAGGTTCTTGATAACCAAGGATGGATATAGTTTGGCATATGACATAGGAATAGGGTCAAAGGAGACCTTCTTCCTCTTGAAGTTTTGTTGTTGATTACTATTGTTGTTGTAGTTGGTTCTTTCTCGTGGTTGTTATTGATGTTGCTGTTGTTGAATCAGAACTGATTGATTGTTGGAACTGTTGGAAAACACTGGAATGACTGAAGAAACTTGATGTTGATGTTGACGCGGTTGAGAACTCCTTCTGACACGAGGCCTTCTCTGCCTCCCTACAGATACTGAATTGGTTTCCCCTTCGTTCCTTTTGGCAAAACCACTTCCATATTTCTTACTGGACGACACCTCTTTCTTGGGAAGACTCCCTTCACGGACTCGCTCCTCTAACCTTATCCCCATGTTTACCATTTCAGTAAAGTCACTGGGGGCATTGGCGATCATACGTTCGTAATAAAACGAACTCAGGGTCTTCAGGAAAATCTTTGTCATCTCTTTTTCTTCCAATGGAGGGTTAATCTGAGCAGCAAGTTCCTTCCACCTCTTAGCGTACTCCTTAAATTTCTCCATATCCATATTATATTTGTATTGCTTCACAAAAGCTTCACCCAGATCGTTGAAAGTACGAACACTTGCATTGTCTAGCCCCATATACCATCTCAGAGCAGCACCAGTAAAACTGTCTTGAAAGTAGTGAATTAATAACTGATCATTATCAGTTTGAGTTGACATTTGTCTGGCGTACATGAGAAGGTGACATAAGAAACTGTCTTGAAAGTATTTCCCTTATAATTTTCAAAGTCAGGGAATTTGAACTTCATCGGGATTTTCACATTTGGTACCAGGCAGAGCTCAGTAGCACTCTTCCCAGACAGGTTTTTTCCTCTCAAAGTCTTCAACTCTCTTCGTAGCTCAAGGAATTGATATTTCATTTCATCCATCTTCTCATAAACATATGGGCCTTCAGATGGCTCAGAATGGGAGATGGTGTCCTCAACACGAGGCAAGTTATGAACAATTGGAGGTGGCACAGACATGACTGGGCTAGATGCCGACATAGAAGCAAAGGTGGGTGCAAACCCTTTAGGCATGAAATTTGGTGGCATCCACCACGAGAATCTAGTAGGCATAAATGTTGGTGTAAGCCCTAGAGGCCAATACTTTTGGTACTTGTGTAGCACCTCAAATTTGCACCTACCTTTTGTACATACATTCTCATATTAGGTCATAGCATTAACATAGTCAACTGCATAGCATTGCATTGTCCTTTGCCCCAGTGCAAGTCCTCTGACAAGAATTAGGTCAAACTGGTCAGGAGATCAGTCAATCAGGCAAGCAAGTGCATTTTACTTTGAGACAAGGCCCTAGGGTTGGTCCAACATGTTAACATGACCTAGGGGTCCTTTTGAAGTGTTTTGGTCAAGGTTTGATTGCTCAGAAGTCATCAGTTAGTGTGCAGTCCACCAGAAACCCTAGAAAGTCAACTGTTGGTCAACTGTGCATTTAATCAGTGATTGGATGGTGGTAATTGGTTTGAGAGGCCTCAATCATGTCCATATAAGCCTCATATAACATTTCAAGCATCATCATTGAAGAATTTGAAGTCAAACAAGAAATTTCCAGAAATAGAAAGTTGACCTGTAATTGGAATTTGCCAAAAATGGAAAGTCTTGATCCTCAAAATTACATCATGATACAAGCTTCAAATGAATTTTTGCCCAACATGAAAGTTGAATATCTTGTTCTTGCCTTTCCAAAAAACCCAAGAACACTCAATTCCCATGTATGGTTGGCAAGTTATGATCAAATCATTCTCAAAAAATTTTGAACTTCAAAGTGACGTATCTTCCAAACCATTTGGCCAAATTGGGTGGGGTTTTTTGCTACAAGTCACATTTGATGCCCTCTTTCCAAATCTTCCATCACAATTCACCAAAAACTCACCAATCAAAATGGCATTTTTTGAAGTGACTTGAATTAATTTAAGTGAGGTGAAAAAATGACTTTGCAAAATAACCAATTCCAACATATTCCACCATTTGAAAATGATCAGAAATCATGTTTTGGATGTGTGCCAAGGCCCAATTCGCAGCTGTTAGCACATGGACATGTAACATGAGTGGAAATCCAAAATTAGCAAATACACTTCATTATGAAAATTGTGATTATCTTTTCCATTAACCTTGCTTAAGTTTCACTAAACAGCAGATATATACTTCATTTTGAGTCTGAAAAGCCCTAGCCACTCTTTGCAAACAGATCAAAAAACCTCTTTCTCTCCAAAACTCACTTTTACTCCATTTGAATTTTTTCTGAAAAAACTCCAAAGCACACGAACTGGGTTTGGTTGTTCCATGATCTACCAACTTTGTTAAGGCCAATGCAAGCTTGAGACCACAACTGTAAAGCCTTTTTCCTGGACTGTTTTGAAGGAGCTTCATCCATGGCAGATTTCGAGTGAAGCACAATCAAGCATTGCTGAGCTAAGATTCCTTATTCATTCATCATTTGGAACCACTAGGAGCATCTGTTTCAAATGCATACAACCAAACAACAGCTGAATCATCACTGCTCTTCAACTTTGGTAAGATTTCGAATCTCACCATTTGCAGAATCATGACATGCTTTAGAGAGATCTTTTTATGCTGAGTTCATTGGTGGTTGTGGTTTGGAAAATGGTTGCATATTAAGAAAGTTACATGGATCTAAAGTTTGATAGTCAAATTTGTTTTTGAATGATTCATACTGTGTAGCATGATTTGATAGAAATTAAGGTTGGATTGTGCTTGTACATGTTTAGATGAGTTGATTAGTGTGTTCAATTCCCATTTCTGGGATTTTTGTTCATCACCATTGATGAACATGGTGAACAGTAGCCACGAACCCTAATGCTGAGCCCAGAACGCGTTTGCCATGTTTGTTTTTCTGTTTTGCATGGAGGATTACTGTTCCATAGCCATGAGCGAATCGTTGGCCAACACGTCACTAAGTGAAACGCAGAGTTTCACTTAGTGACTCCCATATTTACGCTTTTGCCACCGGTCGTGCCATTTATTCCATTAAATCATTTTAATTCTTAATTTTTATTTCATTTTGCGACCAATCTTCCAAAAATCATAGAGCACTCATTTTTGATCAAAAATTCATGGGAGTTTTTGCAAATTACTCCTCTTGATCTCTAATTTTTTATCATGATTTTTCCAGATTTTTTGCATGTATGGATTTTAAAAGATGCTAGGGTTTGTTCATGTTGACCATTTTTTGTATACTTTGCCAAATCAATTGTGAAATGATGATACCTTATCCAATGACTCCCAAATTTTTTGTGCTTAAACTAGACACATTCATGGTGATTTTGGTGTAGAGTTTGTGAATTTATCATTGCTGGCTTGAGAGTTATGATTTTTTGAATTAGGGTGTGACAATTTGTGTCACACCATTGATGTCCAACTTCTTGATTTTAATTCCCTTGCCTAATAATTCAAATTGGTCTGATTTTTTGCATGAACATGCTTATGGATGTTGAGAATGTGTATGAATGTTTCTGGAATTTTGGAATGCATTTTCTATTTGATTGATAATTTCTCCCCTGTTTGACCAAAATGTTGACTTTTGTGACACTTGATGCCATATGTTTTGTGAAATTCTCATACATTATTGGATGGACATGAAATTTGACATGTGATTAGTAGACATCTTAAGGTTTATCATGGTTTTAATCCCATTCATTTCTCATATGTTGTCACTGGTTTATGGTTTATTGAAGTTGGTGCATGTTTGGTTGACTTCTTTGAGCATGTTTGAACTTGCCCTGCATTTCTGATTTTCATTTCCCTACTTCCCATGATCCAATTGAGCTGAAATTTGGTGTGCTTATCATGTTATGGATGATGTTTGATCATGAATTATTTGAGAGTTTTTGGAATTGTTTGTGATTGGATTTGAGTTGCATCATTCTGTTGACTTCTTTGAGGTTCTATTTGCCATACTTTGACCTAATTTGCTCATGAACTGATGATGATGATTGATATGAACATGAAACCAATTGAGTTTGTTTCTTGATTGTTTGAACTTGATTTTAGACACTTGTCATTTGCTGTTCTGACTTTTTTATCTCTTTTTGACCCTAGGCTTGTCCTAGTGGTCATGTTGCTCATGTTTAAGTTTGTTGTTTCAGGTTAAGCAACAAATATCCAAAGAAACTTATGCAAATTGGTTGAGCTTGTTTGATTATCATGACTAACTTGTTTGCTTTGTAGGTTGCTTGGCTCACATGCTTTGAGCCTTGTACATTGCACATTTAACTGATTGTGCTGACTGTTGATCTCTATCTCATTTTGTTTTGACTTTGAATTGTATATTGATGTTGTCTGACTGGTTTCAGGTACTTTTAGTTGCTTATAGTTATTTAAGAACTTTGCTTTGCTTTGCTTAATAGCAATTTGCATTGAGGTATAACTTCTTATCTTCATGTAGTCTGGAAGACCTGGCCTGTTACTTGGCCAGGCACCTGTCTGAAGTCCTCCTTAAGAGGCAATGTTTGTGACTGTTTACATTTGTCCTTGTATAGAGTCAAAGACCTCCTAAGTGAAGAGGCAATTGGCAGAACCCAAGGGATATGCAACCTATCCCCTGCTATTCTGTGTGTCATCTGCTTTGCTCACACCACTGTGTTGATGCATTGCAGATACAAACCCAAGATCTTGTACAATTGTAGAGTTGAGTCAGTTTCAAATGTGTAGAAGGGTTCCCCCTTTCTGAACCCACACATTCTTGTCTTGAGCTCTCCTAGGCCAGGGATAAGAGTTATGAAGTCTTATCTTCACTCACCTTTCATCTGCTTCACCTTAGCCCCTCAACGGCAAGGTTAAGAGCTAACACTACCCAGTTCCAGTGGTTTGTTTGTTGAGGTTGATATGACCCCTCGACTAAAACCTAACCTTGTTTGAGCCCATTGCTTGCATATAGTGTGTGCTACTTGTGTTTGTGTGTTTGCTTTAGCTTGCTTCCTGTGCAAGTTAGGTTTGCTTTAGCTTGCTTCCTGTGCAAGTTAGGTTTGCTTTAGCTTGCTTCCTGTGCAAGTTAGGTTCGGTGTGGCTTGCTTCCTATGCAAGTCATGTTTAGGATAGGCTTGCTTCCTGTGCAAGTTAGCTAGAAACCTTAACTTAGGGATGATTTTGCATGATAACATCTAGGCTCGAGTCGTAGTCTCCCTAGTTGTGTCTCCCTCTGTTATCTGGTTAAGCTAGTCCTTTTTCCCTCCGTAGGGGAACTACGTCGCCCTGATCCTCATACCAGATGAGGTACGTAGGCAGGAGATGAGCTGATCTCTCCGGGCGCCCTTTTTCTTTTTCAACCTTTGTGTCTCCACCCCCTTTGTGTGTGTTTGGTTCGAATGCTGATGTAAGCCCAGTGATTGGCATTCAGGCTCCACGTTTGCCTTTGCCTGTGTTTGTTTGTGTGCGTGTTAGCCGAGCTACGAATGCTCTGATTCTTCTTCGTCCAAAGAAGATACGTATGCATAGGATGCGATATCCTAGCGAGCATGTGTCGTTTCCCCGGTCCGAACTACTTTGACTCTGATGTCTATGCCTGATAGACTAAGTAGGCCCAGGATGCGGTATCCTGCCGAGTCAGTCTTGTTTGTTTTCTTGTGTCTCTTTCAGCCAGTGTTTGTGTTTGAGTAGTGTTTTAGCAACCATTTTCCTTCCTTTTGTGCGTGGATCCCGTCGAGTACGACGGATGCGTAGGGGTGCTAATACCTTCCCTTCGCATAACCGACTCCCGATCCCATTCTCTTTGGTCGCGAGACCATGTCTTTTCCAGGTTTACTTCGAGCGTTTCCTTTCCCTCTTTTGGGATAAATAACGCACGGTGGCGGCTCTGTTGTTCTTGTTTCCCGCCGGTTTTTCGCGTAATGCGACAGCTGGCGACTCTGCTGGGGTTGAAAGTTAAGTTGACCTCTTGCTGGTCCATCTTCCCTAAGCGAGTCTCTCCTAGCGCTCTCTAGGTTAGGGCTTTGGTTGCTTTGTGCTGTTATTTATTGCATTCATTGGTATATATGTGCATTTATTGTTTGCATTTATTGTGTGCATTAATGTTTGCATTCACATTCATTATTCATCTGGCTGGTTGTCTGTTTCTCTCTGTTGGGGTGGGAGCCACTTGAGGTAAAAGGTCCAATACCCAGGCCATGAGTGAAATCTAGGATGCTTAGGAATAGAGTGATTCATGGGAAGCGGGTGGTATTGCGCCACTTAGCGGAACATTGATATCACGAGCAGTTCAGACCTTGGTGGGATATTGTCGTTACATACTTCAGGTGTGTATATGATGGTATTCTGCGAAAGGTTATTTATGCTGCGTTTCTCTTGACCTTACCCTGGCCTAGATGACACCCGTGAGTGGGGCGGGGATGATCATTTTAACAGGTACAGTAGGTGACTCGCGGTACTGATGGTGACTATGAATTCTGGACATTTATTTCTGGACGCCGGAGGTTTGACCCTGGTATTGATCAGAGGGTTCCGTTTATTTCGGATCCCTGAGCTGAATCTGTGGGTGCTCGCTCAGATGGTGACTCGGTTCCTCAGATCAGGTTCAGATGACAGTTGATCAGATGACTTTGGGTTTCAGATGGTTGTGATCAGAGTTCGAGCCGAAACTTCGATCCTGTGTTCCGAGATGCACAGCCTGCCAGTCTTGGCTCCATCATTTGCATCATAGCATGTTTATTTTCCAAAAAAAATAATAATGCATGAAAAAGAAAAAGTTAACTCGCATACTCATATCCTTTCCAGGATCATTCATGATAAAATAGCATCCGCATCATACACATATCATGCACATATCATCCTTGCATTGCAAACATGCTTGGGAGAGACTTCTCACTTTGGGTTTTGACTGAGACAGGACTGTTGATCATCGTCCGCACCGCAACCATATTGAATCATCAGAGGAGTATGGATCAAGTCCAAGCTGAGCTAGCTGAGATGAGGGCGAACATGTCCCAGTTCATGAGCATGATGCAAGGGGTTGTTCAGGGGCAAGAGGAGCTGCGTGCCTTAGCCCAGAGACAGGAAGCTGTGATTCCAACTGCCAACCGTGCTTCACCAGTGGGTGTTCCTGTGAATGATAATGATGCTGCTGCCGCTCCCTCCAGTGACTATGATGTGGGTGATGAGTTGAGGGGCATCAGAATCAATGGATAACCTCTTGCTGCAGAGGTCAATGCCAGAGCTACCCGGGCTCCCATTCGTCATCCTGCTCCGATTATTGACAGACAAGAGGACATGTTTACTCTCCTCAGTGAGGACGATGACGTTGTGAGAACCGAAGAGAGGGATAGAAAAGTGGATGATCTTGCTGAGAAAATCCGAGTCATGGAATGTCAGAACTCCCTTGGGTTTGATGTGGCCGACATGGGTCTGGTGGAAGGGTTGAAGATCCCCTACAAGTTCAAAGCACCCTCTTTCGACAAGTACAATGGCACCTCTTGTCCTCGCACCCATGTGCAAGCCTACTTCAGGAAGATCTCTGCTTACACTGACGATGAGAAGATGTGGATGTACTTTTTCCAAGATAGTCTATCCGGGGCATCTTTGGACTGGTACATGGAATTGAAGAGAGAATCAGTCAGAAGCTGGAGAGACTTGGGGGAAGCCTTTCTGAGGCATTACCAGCATAACATGGACATGGCGCCGAGCCGAACTCAGTTACAGAGCTTGTGTCAGAAGTCTGGTGAGAGCTTCAAAGAGTATGCCCAGAGGTGGCGCGTGCTAGCCGCAAGAGTGCAACCTCCGATGCTGGAGAGAGAGCTGACTGACATGTTCATTGGAACCCTGCAGGGTGTTTTCATGGATTGCATGGGAAGTTGCCCATTCAGTAGCTTTTATGATGTTGTCGTTTGTGGGGAGAGAACTGAGAGCCTTATCAAAGCAGGAAAGATACAAGATTCTGGCTATTCAAGTTCTTCGAGTTCTAAAAAGCCATCCTCTGGGGCACCCAGAAGGGGAGAGGGTGAGACAAATGTTGTGCACCGTCGAAGGAGTGTGAATAGAGGACAATATCGGCAAGTTGCTGCTGTGACTATTCCAGCCACTCAAACTCAACAACAGCAGAGAAGACCAACTCAGCAATATCAGCATCAACAACATCGTCCTCAACAGCAGGCTTACCAGCCTCCCTATGATAATCAAGCCAATACGGGTAATGAGAGGAAGAGGATCATTTTTGACCCGATTCCTATGTCTTATGCAGAGCTGTATCCCTCGTTGATAGAGCGGAACTTGATTACTCCCAGAGACCCGCCGGCTATACCCGTCAACCCTTGGTGGTGGTATAGGCCTGAGCAGCATTGTGTGTATCATTCGGGTGCTCCTGGTCATGATGTGGATAGTTGCTTTTAGTTGAAGATGAAGGTTCAAGACCTCGTGAAGTCAGGTATTCTGAACTTTGAAGACTTGGGTCCCCATGTTAATCAAGCTTGAAGATAACAAGTCCTGGGCTGGCGCCGACTTTTCTTCAGAAGGGTTGTTCAGAAAACAGAAGCTGCTGATGCAAGAGATACTGACAGTTGTCATCCCTGGTGGGATCTATCACAATTGGTTCACTGTGGGCGTTCCTACAGTTGTTCATAAGTCAGAGTAATAATCACTTTGTTTAAAAACCCTTCTCCCATGCCAAAAGGAAAAGTGATGACATTGTTGGCAACATTTTGTGGAATGATATTTTCATTCAAATAAATTCATGTTGAACATTTGTTTTTCCATTTGTTTTCCCTTTTCGCTTTTTGCATGAAATTGGTGATCACAAAAAACCCTAAAAAACAAGAATAAAAGCAATCTTTTCATCTGCATAACGATTGTCTTGTTTGTTTTTCAAAAAACTTTTCATCTCTAAATCATTATGCAGGTTGTTTCTCAAACCCATTGAACGTAATGATCAGACGTCATCTCCCAATTTTGAATTCCCTGTATTCGAAGCGGAAGAAGATGATGTTGAAGGGATTCCTGACGAGACTTCCCGACTTCTTGAGCAAGAAAAGAAGATCACTCAGCTGCATCTCGAGAATCAGCAGAACAGCCAACTGGGGCATAAAAAAAAATGTAAAATAAAAAAGAAAAAAAGAAAAAGAGGAGGGTGCAAAATCCAAGAAAAAAGAAATCAAAAGAATAAAAAGAAAAAGAAAGAAAGAAACAAAAGAGAAATAGCACCCTCAAAGTCCCAAGTTGACTGATACTGAATGGATTCAGAGTCACTACGACCAAGTGAATCCGATCGAAAGGAAGAGATTAACTGCCATGTGTCATGGTTAGTCATATCAGCAGAGAGTGAAAAAGCATTCAACAAGAAGGTCAAGCCTCGTGTGTTCCGAGGGACCTTGTGCTCAAGAAAGTCTTGTCTTTCGTGCCCGATTCCAGGGGCAAGTGAATCCCAAGCTATGAAAGTCCATGTGTTGTCAAGAGAGCCTTTTCAGGCGGTGCTTTGACACTTACAGCAATGGAAGAATAAGTTCACTCGTCTTGTGAATTCCCGATGCAGTCAAGAAATACTTCGCCTAAAACAAAAACAAAAGCAAAAGCTCGCTAAGTCGAACACCCCAAAGGGCGACTTAGGCAAAAAGGAGCGTCTCGGTGGATTGAAAACCCGAAAGGGAGATCCAGGCAAAAGTTAGAGACATTGAAAAAGAATTTGCATCCCGCTAGATTGAGCACCTCACATTGGGGCAATCTAGGCAAAAATTAGGGATTTGGCAAGTAACTGCATCTTGACAAGACTGTGCTCTATATCTGTCATCCGTCAGGAATTCTCGATTCTTCGTCGACTGAAGCTCCGAATACATCGAAATTCAGAATGGTAGAGAAAGGGTCATTATGTTCAATGTAGTCCTCTCCAATATATATCACCGATTTCAAACTTGTACAGATCTATGGAGTCTCGCCCTTTGCAGACTACCATTCCATCACATTAATTTGAGCTTTTATCCAATTATTTGCACTCTTATTTGTTTCAACTCAACAAACGTTTTGCATGTTTTAATTGATAAAGTATCATTGTTTTTCAAAATAAACAAATTTTTCAAAATTGTTCTTAAACAAAGTGAACCTTCACAATGATGGAAGGATACTTAGAAGACCCACAGTGCTCTCCCAAGGGCGGTATGATTACCAACAGGGCAGTTTTTTCTTCCAAGTCCCTATTAGCACCTATAGTGGGGCATCCCCAGTAGAGTGCTGTTTGAGCCCTATTGTGGGGCATCCCTAACAAGTTTGTTGTTTGGACGCTTTTTGTGGGGCAGTCCTAGGCAGAGCATTTATTGAAGACTTCAACTTTCCTCTCTCCAGCAGAGCAGTCTTCCTCTTTCCCCCGGCGTGGGTGCTTGTCTTTGGAAGATTCAGTATTTTGCAAATTGACATCCCAGTACTCCATCATGTCCCTCAGATAGATTCCTCAGCGGAGTTATTGGCATGATGAGCCTTATCAATGCCTATCTATCCTCATCAGAGATCTGGTTGCTCCTTGGTATCTCTGAACTCAAGCACAAGTTGTTATGGCGCGCCCGCCTGTATGTTGAACTCTTTTCTCCGGTTGTGACCGACGATCCCTCCGGAAGCCTCTGGTGGCCTTCCTCCCCTGCAGGATGATGATTGTTCCCTATTGTCCCAGTCTCCAGTGGATTTTCTTGGCTCTCTGGTGACTTTGGTTTTCTCTCCGGGTGGTTGATTCCCGGACCTGTGTGTTGAGCATGTCTGTTCGTCAGCATTCATCATACATTTTTAGGTATAATGCATACATGCATAATCATAGCATTCGGATACCCACGATGCAGCTGTTATCGTGTATCTGTTGATGGTTGTCTCCTGCTATTTGTTGATACAGATCTCTCCAGTAGATCCTCCCTAGCAGATGTGGGTGTGTCTGATCTCTCCATGTAGAGCCAACCCCTTAAGCGGAAAGTGTTTATCCTTTCCTGCCATTTCCCCACTGAGATACATCCTCGTGGATGACGGTTGTTTCCGTTCCCTCCCAACACACATTGGGATGGGTGTTACCTATTGAGTTCTTTCCTCATTAGGATGAGTCTTGATTCAGTCTGCCTTTTTGGATCGATCCTAAATAGGCTTCCTGTTGGCTGTCTCTTGTGCTTCCCTGGGGCATAAATGAATAGTCGCTCACTAACCGGCACTCATTCATCTTATCCTCCGCGGAATTTGTTGGCCTCTACCTACAAACCGGTAGTTGTAAGTCCTATCTTTGTGGTTTTCTACCTACTAACTGGTAGTTGTAAAATCCCACTTTCCTTCCCTAGCAGAGTTAACCCTTTGTGCTCATCCTATTGATGACTGGTTACGTTTCTGTGGTTTTCTACCTACAAACCGGTAGATGTAATCCCCTCTTTGTGGTATTGATATTCTTTTCCCCTCTGGATACTTGCTTTGATCAAGCAGTATTGTCCCCATTGGGTCTTCCCCTGCCTTTGGGTATTTGATCCGAGTTAGCAACTTTATCCCTTTTTGATTGGTCATCTTTTGCATACCTAGTCCTGGTACCCTGATGCCTTTCTTTTCGGTCGTTTATCCATTTAACAACCTGCAACCCGGTTATGGATAATCTTCCATGCGAGTGTATTATCTACGTTTTGACGGCTATAGATAATATATCTCATGCGCTCTTGGGTCGAAGTCGTCCTCCCCAGTTGAGTAAGATTCGTGTTCCTTTGTTCGGAATCGAATGTCCATCCTTTAACAAGATTGCTTTGCTCGCTCTCTTCAGGATGATGTCGGTTGATTTATCCATTTTACAACCTCCAACCCGGTTATGGATAATCTTCCATGCGAGTGTATTATCTACGTTTTGACGACTATAGATAATATATCTCATGCGCTCTTGGGTCGAAGTCGTCCTCCCCAGTTGAGTAAGATTCGTATTCCTTTGTTCGGAATCGAATGTCCATCCTTTAACAAGTTTGCCTTTGCTCTCTTCAGGATGATGTCGGTTGATTTATCCATCTAACAACCTCTAATCCGGTTATGGATAATCCTCCATGCGAGTGTATTATCTACGTTTTGACGGCTATAGATAATGTATCTCATGCACTCTCTGGTCAGTCTTTTGATTGTTTTCTCCAGCAGAGTAAGATTTGTATTCCTCGTGGAATCGGATGTCCATCCTTTAACAAGTTTGCTTTCGCTTTCTTTAGGATGATGTCGGTCGATTATTCATTTAACAACCTACAACCCGGTTATGGATAATCTTCCATGCGAGGTTATTATCTACGTTTTGACGGCTATAGATAATATATCTCATACGCTCGTTGGTCGAAGTGTTGTCCCTCCCAGCTGAGTAAGATTCGTATTCCTTGTGGAATCGAATGTCCATCCTTTAACAAGTTTTCTTTCGCTCTCTTTAGGATGATGTCGGTCGATTATTCATTTAACAACCTGCAACCCGGTTATGGATAATCTTCCATGCGAGGTTATTATCTACGTTTTGACGGCTATAGATAATATATCTCATGCGCTTGTTGGTCGAAGTGTTGTCCCTCCCAGCTGAGTAAGATTCGTATTCCTTGTGGAATCGAATGTCCATCCTTTAACAAGTTTGCTTTCGCTCTCTTTAGGATGATATCGGTCGATTATTCATTTAACAACCTGCAACCCGGTTATGGATAATCTTCCATGCGAGTGTATTATCTACGTTTTGACGGCTATAGATAATATATCTCATGCACTCTTTGGTCAATCTTTCGATTGTTATCCCCAGCATAGGTCTTTGGCATGCGTGCCGGATCACTTATCACTGTTTTATCATCTTCGCCGATGCTGATAGGCATGAAGAATTTTCCGGTGTTCAGACCGAAGTGGCGTTCAGGCCAATTTCCGATTTTCAGATCGAAGAAGTTTCCGACGATCAGGTCGATGTACTTATGGCACTCAGGCCAATTTTCCGGTGTTCAGACCGAAGTGGCGTTCGGGCCAATTTCCGATTTTCAGATCGAAGAAGTTTCCGACGATCAGGTCGATGTACTTATGGCATTCAGGCCAATTTTCCGGTATTCAGACCGAAGTGGCGTTCAGGCCAATTTCCGATTTTCAGATCGAAGAAGTTTCCGACGATCAGGTCGATGTACTTATGGCACTCAGGCCAATTTTCTGGTTTTCAGACCGAAGTGGCGTTCAGGCCAATTTCCGGTTTTCAGACCGACATCAATATTCTCATGTTCCGGTGTTCAGTATTCAGACTGACGGGCGGCGCTCAGGTCGTTGGTTCTTGGTGTCACCAGTTACCCATATGTTTCTTGTTTCGGTGATCAGGCCGACTTTCTCCGTTTCAGACGGATCATTGTTTCAAGACTGTTTCTTTGCCGATCCTGACAGGCGTTGTTAATTATTTTCCCAGTAGAGTGCAAATTTCTACGGTTCTTTGGTATTCAATCCCTGTGTACCCTGAAAGTCTGACAGTCGTTGCTCTCATCCATTCGGGTTCCAAGTTGATTGAATAGGGGCAGCTGTAGCACCTCAAATTTGCACCTACCTTTTGTACATACATTCTCATATTAGGTCATAGCATTAACATAGTCCACTGCATAGCATTGCATTGTCCTTTGCCCAAGTGCAAGTCCTCTGACAAGAATTAGGTCAAACTGGTCAGGAGATCAGTCAATCAGGCAAGCAAGTGCATTTTCCTTTGAGACAAGGCCCTAGGGTTGGTCCAACATGTTCACATGACCTAGGGGTCCTTTTGAAGTGTTTTGGTCAAGGTTTGATTGCTCAGAAGTCATCAGTCAGTGTGCAGTCCACCAGAAACCCTAGAAAGTCAATTGTTGGTCAACTGTGCATTTAATCAGTGATTGGATGGTGGGAATTGGTTTGAGAGGCCTCAATCATGTCCATATAAACCTCATATAACATGTCAAGCATCATCATTGAAGAATTTGAAGTCAAACAAGAAATTTCTAGAAATAGAAAGTTGACCTGTAATTGGAATTTGCCAAAAATGGAAAGTCTTGATCCTCAAAATTACATCATGATACAAGCTTCAAATGAATTTTTTCCCAACATGAAAGTTGAAGATCTTGTTCTTGCCTTTCCAAAAAACCCAAGAACACTCAATTCCCATGTATGGTTGGCAAGTTATGATCAAATCATTCTCAAAAAAATTTGAACTTCAAAGTGACGTATCTTCCAAACCATTTGGCCAAATTGGGTGGGGTTTTTTGCTACAAGTCACATTTGATGCCCTCTTTCCAAATCTTCCATCACAATTCACTAAAAACTCACCAATCAAAATGGCATTTTTTGAAGTGACTTGAATTAATTTAAGTGAGGTGAAAAAATGACTTTGCAAAATAACCAATTCCAACATATTCCACCATTTGAAAATGATCAGAAATCATGTTTTGGATGTGTGCCAAGGCCCAATTCGCAGCTGTTAGCACATGGACATGTAACATGAGTGGAAATCCAAAATTAGCAAATACACTTCATTATGAAAATTGTGATTATCTTTTCCATTAACCTTGCTTAAGTTTCACTAAACAGCAGATATATACTTCATTTTGAGTCTGAAAAGCCCTAGCCAGTCTTTGCAAACAGATCAAAAAACCTCTTTCTCTCCAAAACTCACTTTTACTCCATTTGAATTTTTTATGAAAAAACTCCAAAGCACACGAACTGGGTTTGGTTGTTCCATGATCTACCAACTTTGTTAAGGCCATTGCAAGCTTGAGACCACAACTGTAAAGCCTTTTTCCTGGACTGTTTTGAAGGAGCTTCATCCATGGCAGATTTCGAGTGAAGCACAATCAAGCATTGCTGAGCTAAGATTCCTTATTCATTCAGCATTTGGAACCACTAGGAGCATCTGTTTCGAGTGCATACAACCAAACAACAGCTGAATCATCACTGCTCTTCAACTTTGGCAAGATTTCGAATCTCACCATTTGCAAAATCATGACATGCTTTAGAGAGATCTTTTTATGCTGAGTTCATTGGTGGTTGTGGTTTGGAAAATGGTTGCATATTAAGAAAGTTACATGGATCTAAAGTTTGATAGTCAAATTTGTTTTTGAATGATTCATACTGTGTAGCACGATTTGATAGAAATTAAGGTTGGATTGTGCTTGTACATGTTTAGATGAGTTGATTAGTGTGTTCAATTCCCATTTCTGGGATTTTTGTTCATCACCATTGATGAACATGGTGAACAGTAGCCACGAACCCTAATGCTGAGCCCAGAACGCGTTTGCCATGTTTGTTTTTCTGTTTTGCATGGAGGATTACTGTTCCATAGCCATGAGCGAATCGTTGGCCAACACGTCACTAAGTGAAACGCAGAGTTTCACTTAGTGACTCCCATATTTACGCTTTTGCCACCGGTCGTGCCATTTATTCCATTAAATCATTTTAATTCTTAATTTTTATTTCATTTTGTGACCAATCTTCCAAAAATCATAGAGCACTCATTTTTGATCCAAAATTCATGGGACTTTTTGCAAATTACTCCTCTTGATCTATAGTTTTTTATCATGATTTTTCCAGATTTTTTGCATGTATGGATTTTAAAAGATGCTAGGGTTTGTTCATGTTGACCATTTTTTGTATACTTTGCCAAATCAATTGTGAAATGATGATACCTTATCCAATGACTCCCAAATTTTTTGTGATTAAACTAGACACATTCATGGTGATTTTGGTGTAGAGTTTGTGAATTTATCATTGCTGGCTTGTGAGTTATGATTTTTTGAATTAGGGTGTGACAATTTGTGTCACACCTTTGATGTCCAACTTCTTGATTTTAATTCCCTTGCCTAATGAATTCAAATTGGTCTGATTTTTTTCATGAACATGCTTATGGATGTTGAGAATGTGTATGAATGTTTCTGGAATTTTGGAATGCATTTTCTATTTGATTGATAATTTCTCCCCTGTTTGACCAAAATGTTGACTTTTGTGACACTTGATGCCATATGTTTTGTGAAATTCTCATACATTATTGGATGGACATGAAATTTGACATGTGATTAGTAGACATCTTAAGGTTTATCATGGTTTTAATCCCATTCATTTCTCATATGTTGTCACTGATTTATGATTTATTGAAGTTGGTGCATGTTTGGTTGACTTCTTTGAGCATGTTTGAACTTGCCCTGCCTTTCTGATTTTCATTTCCCTACTTCCCATGATCCAATTGAGCTGACATTTGGTGTGCTTATCATGTTATGGATGATGTTTGATCATGAATTATATGAGAATTTTTGGAATTGTTTGTGATTGGATTTGAGTTGCATCATTCTGTTGACTTCTTTGAGGTTCTATTTGCCATGCTTTGACCTAATTTGCTCATGAAATGATGATGATGATTGATATGAACATGAAACCAATTGAGTTTGTTTCTTGATTGTTTGAACTTGATTTTGGACACTTGTCATTTGCTGTTTTGACTTTTTTATCTCTTTTTGACCCTAGGCTTGTCCTAGTGGTCATGTTGCTCATGTTTAAGTTTGTTGTTTCAGGTTAAGCAACAAATATCCAAAGAAACTTATGCAAATTGGTTGAGCTTGTTTGATTATCATGACTAACTTGTTTGTTTTGTAGGTTGCTTGGCTCACATGCTTTGAGCCTTGTACATTGCACATTTAACTGATTGTGCTGACTGTTGATCTCTATCTCATTTTGTTTTGACTTTGAATTGTATACTGATGTTGTCTGACTGGTTTCAGGTACTTTTAGTTGCTTATAGTTCTTTAAGAACTTTGCTTTGCTTTGCTTAATAGCAATTTGCATTGAGGTATAACTTCTTATCTTCATGTAGTCTAGAAGACCTGGCCTGTTACTTGGCCAGTCACCTGTCTGAAGTCCTCCTTAAGAGGCAATGTTTGTGACTATTTACATTTGTCCTTGTATAGAGTCAAAGACCTCCTAAGTGAAGAGGCAATTGGCAGAACCCAAGGGATATGCAACCTATCCCCTGCTATTCTGTGTGTCATCTGCTTTGCTCACACCACTGTGTTGATGCATTGCAGATACAAACCCAAGATCTTGTACAATTGTACAGTTGAGTCAGTTTCAAATGTGTAGAAGGGTTCCCCCTTTCTGAACCCACACATTCTTGTCTTGAGCTCTCCCAGGCCAGGGATAAGAGCTATGGCAAGGTTAAGAGCTAACACTACCCAGTTCCAGTGGTTCGTTTGTTGAGGTTGATATGACCCCTCGACTAAAACCTAACCTTGTTTGAGCCCATTGCTTGCATATAGTGTGTGCTACTTGTGTTTGTGTGTTTGCTTTAGCTTGCTTCCTGTACAAGTTAGGTTTGCTTTAGCTTGCTTCCTGTGCAAGTTAGGTTTGCTTTAGCTTGCTTCCTGTGCAAGTTAGGTTCGGTGTGGCTTGCTTCCTGTGCAAGTCATGTTTAGGATAGGCTTGCTTCCTGTGCAAGTTAGCTAGAAACCTTAACTTAGGGATGATTTTGCATGATAACATCTAGGCTCGAGTCGTAGTCTCCCTAGTTGTGTCTCCCTCTGTTATCTGGTTAAGCTAGTCCTTTTTCCCTCCGTAGGGGAACTACGTCACCCTGATCCTCATACCAGATGAGGTACG
Source organism: Lathyrus oleraceus (assembly GCF_024323335.1). Classification (NCBI taxonomy): domain Eukaryota; kingdom Viridiplantae; phylum Streptophyta; class Magnoliopsida; order Fabales; family Fabaceae; genus Lathyrus; species Lathyrus oleraceus. The sequence goes on from NC_066580.1 coordinate 268,611,816, forward strand.
TAGGCAGGAGATGAGCTGATCTCTCCGGGCGCCCTTTCTCTTTTTCAACCTTTGTGTCTCCACCCCCTTTGTGTGTGTTTGGTTTGGATGCTGATGTAAGCCCAGTGATTGGCATTCAAGCTCCACGTTTGCCTTTGCCTGTGTTTGTTTGTGTGTGTGTTAGCCGAGCTACGAATGCTCTGATTCTTCTTCGTCCAAAGAAGATACGTATGCATAGGATGCGATATCCTAGCGAGCATGTGTCGTTTCCCCGGTCCGAACTACTTTGACTCTGATGTCTATGCCTGATAGACTAAGTAGGCCCAGGATGCGGTATCCTGCCGAGTCAGTCTTGTTTGTTTTCTTGTGTCTCTTTCAGCCAGTGTTTGTGTTTGAGTAGTGTTTTAGCAACCATTTTCCTTCCTTTTGTGCGTGGATCCCGTCGAGTACGACGGATGCGTAGGGGTGCTAATACCTTCCCTTCGCATAACCGACTCCCGATCCCATTCTCTTTGGTCGCGAGACCATGTCTTTTCCAGGTTTACTTCGAGCGTTTCCTTTCCCTCTTTTGGGATAAATAACGCACGGTGGCGGCTCTGTTGTTCTTGTTTCCCGCTGGTTTTTCGCATAATGCGACAACTTGTATCAAATTATTTATTAATAATAAAAGGCTTTTTCTTTATTACGTTTGTTTAATAAAGTCCCTAGAATAGCTAGTCTGTTTAATGTATCAAGTATGACTTAATCATGAGATCACATTAAACATAAGGACAGTATTCTTAAAGTATCCGTAGTCGAGCTTTAGTGTGAAGTGGGATAACATTAAAGCATTAAGACTATTATATTTGTAGACTGATGATCACATCTCATGGATCATGGATAAAGAGTTACCAAGTCTTAAACATAGGTATGAATATTAAGAGTAATATTTATACCGGATTGACCCGCTATGAGAATACTATATAGAAAGTTATGCAAAGTGTCATAAGTTATTCTCATGGTGATAATGGTGTATACCACTCTTCGACCTGAAACCACTATGGACCCTAAATGTAAAGTCGAGTGCTTTATTTCTGATCAAACGTTGTCCTTAACTAGATAACCATAAAGACAGTTGATGGGTACTCCACGAAGCATGATGAGGGACATGAGTGACCTAGATGGAATTTGCCCATCCTACATAACAGGATAAATGTCAATGGGCCCAATATTGAACTGGACAAGGATGACACGGTCTATGCCTTGTGTTCAATATAGACATAAGGGCAAAAGGGTAATTATACACATAAGTATTATCACAGAAGGTTTTATCAGATCACATGACATTTCCGTGTCTTGGGTAGCAGTGATGTGTTGCTAGATACCGCTCACTGTTTATTATGTTAAATGCGTGATTTATATAATTGCCAACGTCGCGAAAACCTACAGGGTCACACACAAAGGACGGATTGATGAGAGATAGAGTAACTAAGGAATACCGTAAGGTACGATGCCCTTAAGTGAATTATAGAACATCGTAGGGTACGGTGTACTTGAGTAGAATATGAAATATGGTAAGGTACCATGGGCTTAAGTGATTTTGAGCATATTATAAGATATGGGCCAAAATACACTTAAGTGGGCTTTTTAGCTTGAAGCCCACACAAGTGGTTCTATAAATAGAACCCTTGTGCAGAAGCATTAATGGCGGTTGCATTATTTTCGTTTTCTCTCTCTCTCTCTCTCTCACTCAAAGCCTTCATTCATACCAGCTAGCACTGAGATTGAAGGAATTCGTTCGTGTGGACTGAGTAGAGACGTTGTCATCGCTCCGTGGATCTGCATCAAAGGTTTTGATTGTCACAAGAGATCTGCACCAAAGGTTTCAATTGTCACAAAGAGGTAAATATTCTATCACTGACCATGACCATTCGTAAGGATCTCTAAAGGAGAAAATTTTAATTTCCGCTGCGTTTTGGACCGCAATTCTCCTTCAATAAACGGACAGGATTGAGTAGCAGTAACAGGAATGGTTAAGGTAGCAACCTCGTAGATGACAGTCCTCTAGGGAGGAGTTGCGGGAGTTGGTGAAGACTGATTTTGTGCAGCAAGAACAGACTCCATCATGGCAGTCAACCATGCAATCTCATCCTGGGTTGATTAGCACGAGTGTTGTATCAGTGAGTCAGCTTAGTTGAAACACAGAAGAATAACCGATAAGACATCTGGCAGAAGAAACCTGTTATGCAAATGATGCATGTAATGCAATGTTTTTTTTACTGTTTAATTTCAAGGAACATGTTATTTTATTTGCAAACATATGATAATAACAATTCGATTGACCATAAAAATCTCTTTTATTCATAAAATTTGGAAGGATTACACTGAGTACAATTTCAAAAACCAAAGTATAAATACAAGAGAAAAGTAAACTAATCATCCTAAGGATACCCTAACAACAATGTCAGATGATCCTCGGTCTCAAAAGATGTCTTCATCTGTGCTTTCTCAAGGACAAGCTGATCAACAATCTTCTTCCAAGCACCGGAAGACGGAGGCATACTAGAGGAAGATGGAACCTCTGGCTCTCTCTGTCTCTTCATTGCTCTGTCTTCAAGAAGTTCAATAAGTGCGTCTTTGTCCTTTGACTCAAGATGCAACTCCTTATGCTTTTGGTTCAAAGCATGGAACCGTTCTTCCCACATATCTTTCTCTTGCTTCATCTTGATGAGTGCGTCTTCCAACTCCTTTACATCTTGGTTAGGGAGAGTTGACAGCTCAACCATAACCAAAGACATAGGTCTCTCACAAGCGTACGACATCTTCAACTCCAAAGCTCTCTTCTTCACCCAAGTAGTGTAAGCTTCCAAAGCTACACAGTTGCACGGACCAAGCTTGGATCTTCCTTTCCTATGGACATTATGCCAAGCATGTACCATCTTCTGCTTCAAATGTTGGGGATCTTTACCCTCTTAATAGAAAAGACCTTATAATTTGATTTTATTTGGTTTATCTCTGAAGGGGAACCCAAGTTGTCGACGAGACAAAGCAAGATTGGAGTTAATTCCTCCTTGCGTGCCAATAAGGGGCACACTAGAGAATTCACCATAATTGTCAATAATATCCAATCTACCCAAGAGAGAATCATACCAAACAATATCATCATTAGTAATAGACATAAGTCTTTGAGACCACCGTAAACATTGTTTGTTCTCCACAAAAGCAGGCGTCTGAGGAAATTGCGAAATAAGCCACTTGTATAGAAGAGGAACACAACATACAATAGTTCTACCACCTTTAGAATTCCTTAAATGCAAAGAGAAATACATATCATCCAACAGAGTAGGCACAAGATTCCCAATTAATAAGATTCTAATGGCATTAACATCAACAAAACCGTGAATGTTAGGGAACAAAGCTAAACCATAGACGAGCAACACAAAAATGGCTTCAAAAGCCCCCACACTACCAGCTTGAGCAAAGACAATAGCTTCCTCTATGACAAAATTAGAAGTCAACCCAAACATTCCTCATTTCTTCACCCAATGGGCCTCAATCTCAGACTTCTTCAGATGAAGAGCTTCAGCTATGATATGAGATATGGGAATCTCCTCCAATCCACTAAAAGGCACCTTGGTAGAAACAGGTATTGCCAAGAGATGGGCATACTCCTCTAACATAGGCATAAGCTGATAATCGGGAAAAGTGAAGCAACGGTAGAGAGGGTCATAAAACCGAACCAACACACTCAAGAGTCCTTCAACCACATCAATAGATAACATAAATAAAAGCTTCCCATGACGTTGCTTGAAGTCCAAGGGATCTAATACAAAGGATGACAACTTCTTTAGCTCTTTCAAATCAGGACATCTGAAACTGTACTTCTTAGTGTTCCTTCGCCCACAATCCATGGTTTGAAAATATTTTCAAATAAGACCTCAGTTCCTTGAAGTTATTATTGTGTGATGAATGTTATGATGTGCATGAATGCATGAATGCAACAATCACAAATAAGGGATCACACACAAGGCAATCACAAACAAAGGTCAAGGGATGAATCAAGTCATTGTCAAGATCAATCATCCATTTTGGTGGATTATGGTTTTCACCTTATCAACACCCAAGTTCCATTGATATTGACAAGACTTGATTGGATCAACCAAGAATCAAAGGGTTTTTTATGAGTCACGAGCATGGAGTCAGGTTAAGAACCATCCCAAAGGAGTGTACTAAGGATAAAAAACTTGTAGATCATGTTCTAAAAAGTTCCCAGAGTCTTAATTCCATCTATTGGATATTATAGATTTGGATGACTGACTCATCAACCCATAATATTCTCAAGAGAAACTCGTCTGTGTGTAGTATCGCGTAATAACTATTATCAAGTCTACACCTGAACAGTCTCTACACTACGTCCTAAATAAGCCAAGTTGGGTTAAATGTTCTACGATCCTCAGCTTCTCGGACTCCAAATCAGAGAATGTAATGCCTAACCACAAATGACTTGTGTGACATTAATAACTCCTATCTTAATTGGTTCATCTAACACAAGGTTATAACTCCAAAAGTGTCTCCACACAAGTCGAACATAACTATACCATCCTCCTATCTTAATTGCACTCAAGTTCGGCTTAGAACTCATCTCACCACTCAGAGATCATCAAGCACAACAAGCATATTATATCACACAAGCAAACATACAAACATTAAATATTCAATTATACACATAAAAAAGTAGGCTAAACTCACTGAGGACTACTCCCCAGCAGAGTCGCCACTTAATTTCTGTAGCGGTAAATTCATGACCATTAAGATATGGATAAACTTAACGTCGATAAAACCAGAGTCGCCACCGCGTTTTTATTGTTTCTAAAGGAAAAGGGAAAAGTACGAACAAAACCCAAAGATAAGAAGTTTTCAAATCAAAACTTATAAAATTCCAGAGATTACCGGTAAGGGGGTTGGTTACACAGAGGGAAGGTGTTAGCACCCAAAGTGTCCTAGGTACTCCTAGGGAGCCCTTTTTTATGCGTGTATGTGTTTTTGGTATAAAAGATGTTTGCAACAAATAGAGTGTGGGTATGAGAAAAGAACTCATTGATTATATTTTTGTGTTTGACAAGACCTTCAGTCTCGTGCCTACGTACCAACATAAAAATGAGGGATCAAAACCTCGTAGTTCTTGGTATCAATTTCAAAATGAGTGGATTATTTTTAATCAAAACTTAAGTTTAAAAGAGGCACAAAGGGCCCAAAGGTTTGAATGAGTGTTAGTTCTTTTTGTCTTTTGAAATTTTAAGTCAATATGATTAGATTCATTTACAAGTTTGATTTAAGAAAAGAGTTTAAAAATGCAATGGCATAAGGCCAAAGTTTCTAATTTGAAATAAAGTCTAAGTTTTGAAATCACAAGCAAAGAAAGTTTTTGAAAAGGGGAAGAGATTTTGAAATTTAAGAAGTGGGAGGAGATGAAGAGACTAATCCTAAGCACAAAATTAAAAGTTAAGAGTTGAAAAGATCTGACCAATGGGATGCAATCTAACAGACAAGAATGTCATATAGAAAACTCAGTTTCCCTTTGGACTCATAATCAACAAGTAATTAGTAATATGAAGAGCAAGACATCAAATAAAGATGGCCACATCCAAGCAAACAACTCCATAGCTAACAGTCTTCTTTTATCTTTTCATGTATCAGATGAAAGCTCAAATCACAATAACTTGGTCTCAGAAATGTTGGCATTGGCCAAGTCCCTTTTGCATATGGAATGTTGCCTAATTCTAAGTCCAAAATCTCATATCAAACCCAACAGTCCACACAAACATTTTTTAGGGTTTTAGTTTTTTATTAAGTATTTTAAGGTCCTAAGACCATAAACACAAACAAAATACACAAACAAATATATACAATCACATTATATGGCTCAAATGAGCAAAGTGAAAACGACATAAACATCAACAAAGTAAATGCTATGTAAATGATAGATGAATGGTAAATGACTTGAATTTAAATTGCATAAAGTAAATGACTTGAAAATAAAAACAATATTAATACAAGTTATTCAAATGTTAGTTGATTAGATGTTAGTGATGTTTTTCTTTTCAATTGATTAAGTCATTCTTTGGAGAACACTCAACCATCTATTCACAAGCATGGATCCTTGAACCAAGACATCTTCCAAAGGATGGAAAAAAAGTAAAGTTTCCACACAATACCATGAAAGATGAGAGACTTACAATCTCACTAACTAGAATGCTATGCCTTTAGGGTCAAATTTAGCTCTATGTTAAGCAATCGTAATTGGACTTATGTAGAAGTCATAACTATCTGAGGTCGGGCAATAAAAATTTAGATGTTAATGCATGTTAGAGATTTGGTATAATTGACCAAACTCCCAAAACATACCACACACTAAAAGAAAAAATCAAAAGGATGGACCAATCTCATCCATACTTGTATTGGTTCATCTAACACAAGGTTATTGATGAACCAATTAGCCTTGGGATGTTGAGATTTCATTGGTCAATGAAAGGGATGGGAAAGAATGGGATTAAAGATGAAGAGGGAGGGGAGACGAGAGAAACATAAATTGGTCATGGAAGGAATTTTATCAAATTAAAATCATTCATTCATTTTGGGAGATGAAATGTACATTTCATCAATCCCCTAAATCCAATGATTTTAACTCAACAAAAGTCAAATCAACATTGACCAAGGGGCAAACACATAGTCAAACATCACAAGTCAATACAAATGGCTCAACATAATTTATATACAATTAATCAATTAAAAATAAAATATAAAATGCATTTAAATTAAATTTAGTTTGGTCAAAATCTAACACCTCTTCAAAACACCAAATAAATGGCCAAGAGATTTCTCCTAAGTCAAACAAGGTCAAAGGACCTTAGACAAAAAATTTAATGATTTTGGAAAAGTCAGAAGTATTTTTAAACAATTAAAAATATGCCCCAAAAAAATTAATTTGTGAAAAATATCAAAATTAATCCAAAAAATAAATTATTTCAGATAACGAAAGAGGAAAATATTTAAAGAGTTTTGGTGAAAGTCCCATATTTTTTGGATCATAAATTAAAGTAATATGAATTAATCAAAATAAGTTGATTAAATGAAAAATCAGAAAATTCAAAAAAACAAGGGCCATCAGATCTCCCTCATTAATTGAGGTGGAAGATCTGATGGCCACACACACGCATTCCACCATAAGCCTTGGTCAATGCATTGTACGCGTGGTAATCACAATGAACGCTTGAGATTAAAACATTTGAATCAGATCAGATGGCTTGGACTTTGCCAATGCACCACCAGAGCCCTAGCTTCGATCATCTTCTCCGGTGATCACCACCGGTCTGGTTCAAGCTCAACTTTACGAAAAATGAAAAGTGAATATACAAATTTGAAGGAAAAATGCTCAGGAGCACGAATCTGGCCTCAATTTTCTTCAATTCCAAGTATATAAAATGATACAGGGATTTGAATTTTGAGGATCATGAACTAAGTTGCTTCGATTTGACCTCAAAGAAACTCAATCTTCTTTCCTACATTGGTAGGACTTCAGCCAACCAAAAATCACAAAGAATGGTGAAGTACTGAGAGAGAATCGAAGAGATGAAGTTTCTGAAAACTCACCTTCGAGTTGCTTGCTTTCTCTTCCTCTTGCTTGTAGAAACCAATTGAGATGAATTTCTAGAGTTTGAACTTCCAAACAGAAGATGAAGTTCAAGCTCGATTTCAAAAGAAATCTTCAGAAACTCCATGCAATGGAGGGTATGGATTGGTCTGGCAAAGCTTGGGCAAGGTGTTGATGAAGTTCTGATCACAATGCTTCTCTATTTATAGCCAATGTATGCGTTGTTTACACACTTCCATTAAAAAGTTCAAAAATAGCCAGTTCCTTCATGAGCTAACATGGGTGTGTACAAAGCCCAAAGAATGATTGGAAAAGGTCCAAAAGTGTGCACATGTCATGCTAAAAGTGTTGTATTAAGCCATGCATTATTGAATTGAATTGGATCATGAAATTCTTCCAAATGGCATCTCACATTACACCTATGCACACTTCCTTCATTCTTTGGGCAAATGAGATGATCTTGGACTTTGTGAAAAGGTGATATCAAGGGGAACAACTTTCATGTTGAACACTTTTTCATTTTAAGTTTGGATCATGACGAATTTGGATGTGGAAGTTTGGAAAATCAAACATATTTTAAAATTTTCTAAGTCCCAAGTCAAATGTTCACTTCTTCCATCTTGAATAACTTTTGCTATGGACTTCAAATGAAAAATGTTCCTTCATAAAAGTTATAGCTCTTTTAAACCTCTTAAATTTGGTCACAAATGTGACCTCATTTGGATTTGGCATGAAGGATTTATGCATTTTAGAAGTTGTGGAAAATCACTGGTTCAATGGTAATGATCCAAAATGACCTATAATGTTTCCTCTTGGTAGATGCATTTGCAAGTTGAATTTAAACTTACTCTAAACATAAAATTTGAAGTAGACATCTTGAATTTAACAATAGAATTTTAATGACTTTCATATCATAATAATTGAGAAAATTATGGTCTTGGGAAGTTGACCTCTTAACTAGGGTTCAGACAAAATGACCTATAATCTTTCACCATAAAAAATGACTTTCCAAGCAAAACTAGATCTTGACCTCAACATGAAAGTTGTTTGTAATGTAATTTTGAGTAACCTTTACCTTTGAATAATTTTCATATGACAAAAATTGTAGGAGATAGGGTCCAGGGACCCCAGTTTTGACCAGTTGACTTTCTCTGGTCAACCACCATGAACCAACTTGCTAGCTTTGATATTTTATTGACTTTTGGGACTCGTGGAGGATCATACATGCATAATATGATGTAATATTAAGTATCCCTTAAAATATTTGATCAATTGTTGAAGAAACTTGTTGAAGATGTCACACAAGATACCCAGATGAACTAGGGTTTCCAAGGCAAACAATCTCCAAACTCTTGACGAATTCTTGATAAAAATGATATGTGGAGATCATGGGGATCCATATATGATTCCTAGAGCCAATGTGAACCATTTCTTGATTTAACTCCTTGCATTCAGGATCTTAAACCCTAAATGTGAGATTGGTGGAGCATAGGTGAGCATACACACTTCCTACAAAACCAACAAACTATACATTGACATATTTTTTGTATTTTGGTTAGTAAATAATGAAAACAGAGTATGATACAATCAAAAGTGCTTGGTGATCTCTCCAAATGAAAACCCAATGAATGAGGGGTAAGAAGGATGCCAAGGTGTGATCCCAAAGCTAATGCATATAATGAGATTGCATGAAGGATCTTAGGGTCAAAATTGGGGTCTTACAGATTTTCAAATGAAAACCTTAAAGATTTTCCTCTAATGGTGAGGGTTTGGATTACAGGTTCAAAGCTTGGGCAAGGTGTCCCTAATTCTGAGCATGAAGGGTCTCATTTATAGGCAATGCAATTGGTTTCACACCCTTCATTCCAAATTCCAAAAATAGCAATTCACCCTTGCATGGATGCATGGGTGTGTGATAGGCCCATGGAAGTATGTCATGTGAAAGTATGTCATGTGATCATGCAATGGTAATTGGAAAGTGAACATGAAATTCATCCAAAGGAAGCCTTGTGAAGAACAGATGTGCAAGTCCTCAAATGCTTGGCTAAATGAGATGATATTGGAATTTTTGGAAACGTGAGATCAAGGGGGACAACTTTCGTGTTGAACACCTTTCCATTTGAAGCTTAGATCATGATGAATTTTGAGGTCTAATTTTGGGAAATCAAACATATTTGAAAATTTTCGAAGTATCAAGTCAAATGTTCACTTCTTCCACCTTGAATAACTTTTGCTATGGGCTTCAAATGGAAAACGTTCCTTCATAAAAGTTGTAGCTCTCTCAAGCTTATTCAATTTAGTAACAAATTTGACCTCATTTGGATTTGGCATGAAGGAGTTATGCATTTTAGAATTTGAGGAAAATCACTTGTTCAATTGTAATGGCCCAAAATGACCTATAATGTTTCCTCTTGGTACATGCCCTTGCAAGTTGAATTTGAATTTCTTCCAAGAATAAAAGTTGGAGAGGACTCCTCGAGTCTAATCATTAAACTTGAATGGCCTTCATATGATGAAAATTGAGCAAGTTATGGTCCTTGGAAGTTGACCTCTTAACTAGGGTTCAGACAAAATGACCTATAATCTTTCACCATAGAAAATGACTTTCCAAGAAAAACTAGCTCTTGACCTCAACATGAAAGTTGTTTGGAATGTCATAAAAAATGACTTTCCAAGAAAAACTAGCTCTTGACCTCAAATTTTCTTTTGGAATCATTTTCATATGACAAAGATTGAGGATATAGGGTATAGGGAACCCCAGTTTTGACCAGTTGACTTTCTCTGGTCAACCACCATGAACCAACTTGCCAAATTGAAGTTCTCTTGATATATTGGACTCATGGAGGGTCATATATGCATAATATGATGTATAATGAAGTATCCCTTGAAATATTTGATCAAATTAGGGCTTCCAAGGAAAACAAGCTTCAAACTCTTGATGAATTCTTGATCAAAATGATAAATGGAGATCATGGGGATCCATATATGATGTCTAGTGTCAATGTGAACCATCTCTTGATTATTTTCCTTAAATTGAGGGTCTCAAACCCTAGATATGAGCTTGATGAGGGCTTGGTGGATACACACACTACCTACAAAAAAAAGTAAAACTATACATAGACATATTTTTGGCATTTTGGTTAGTAAGCAAAGTAAAATACATTATGATATAATCAAATATGCTTAGTGATATCTCCCCCTACAAACCCAATGAATGAGGGGTGAGTAGGATGCCAAGGTGAGATCCCAAAGCCAATGCATATGGTGAGATAGCATGAGGGATCTTAGGGTCAAAATTGGGGTCTTACACATGGTTACTCTTTATGGTTCCATTTGGATGAATCAGATGATCATTTCTCAATTACAAATACATGGCCTCATGTTAGACTTTCAGCATCATTCATGTTCATTTGTGGATATTTTCCAATCATCTCGTGGGCCTATCACACACTCATGCAATCATGCACTAACCTTTCTAATTTTGGCCAATTTTTGAAGTGTGTGAAAAGCAATGCACGAACTCTATAAATACATGGCCTTGATGATCAAAATGAGGATCCTTTTTCCCAAGCTTTGACCTGCTTCTTCCCCAAACCCCATTGAAAGGATAACCTTGAGGATTTCGTTTGAAATCAAGCTTCAATTCCATTTCTGTTTTGGGATTGAAACTCCAATGATCCAAGCCTTTTGATCATCTCTTTCATATCCTTTAATAAAGTAGAAGCAAGCCCAAGCCAATTGAGATCTAAATCGAGCTTCATCACTGCAAACAGAAGGTGAATTTTGTGAAACTTTCTCTCTTCGATTCTCTCTCAATTCTCCATCATTCCGAGTAATTTTTGGTTGGCTGAAATCCTACAAATGGAGGTCAGATTCGTGCTACTGAGCATTTTTCCTTCAAAAACATGTCCTTACTTTTCATTTTCCATTTGGTTGAGGGTGGACCAGTTTAGTGAGGTCCACCGGAGAAGATGACTGGAGTTAGGGCTCCGGTGGTGTGTTGGCAAAGTCTAAGCCATCTGATTTGGTTCCCACGTTCTAATGTTGACCGTCCCTTTTAAATACCACGCTTGTGATGCATTTACCAGGGTCCGTTGTGTTCCACATGCGCGTGACCATCAGATCTGCCACCTCAATTAATGACGGAGGTCTGATGGCCCCTGATTTTTTCATATTTTTTATTTTTCATTTAATTTTTTTATTTTATTTAATTCATAATAAATCCATTTTTAAGTGAGGTCCACTGGAGAAGATGACCGGAGTTAGGGCTCCGGTGGTGCGTTGGCAAAGTCTAAGCCATCTGATTTGGTTCCCACGTTCTAATATTGATCGTCCCTTTTAAGTGTTTTTGTGTATATTTTTAATTGTTTAAAAATAATTCTGACTTTTTAAAAATTATGAAATATTTTGTCTAAGGTCCTTTGACCTTGTTTGACCTAGGATAAATCCCTTGGCCATTTATTTGGTGTTTTGAAGGGATTTTAGGATTTGACCAAATTAAAATGTATTTTAATTCATTTTTAATGTGATTTTTAATTGATTAAGTGTTTAAAAACATTGTTGAGCCATTGTTATGGTATTGTGATGTTTGACTTTTTGTTTGGGCCTTGGTCATTGTTGATTTGACTTTTGTTGGATCAAAACCATTGGATTTAGGGGATTGATGAAATGTACATTTTATCTCCCAAAATAAATGGATGGTTTTTATCTGATGAAATTTCTCTCATGATCAATTTGTGTTTCTATCTTCCCCTCCCTCTTCATCTTCATCCCTATTCTTCCCCATTCCCTAATTTGACCAATGAAATCTCTAATGTCTAAAGGCTAATTGATTCATTAATGACCTTGTGTTAGATGAACCAATACAAGTATGACTGAGATAGGTCATTCCTATTTTCTTTTAGTGTGTGGTATGTTTTAGGAGTTTGGTTCTTTGTACCAAATCTCTAACATGCATTAACACCTATATTTTTATTGCCCGACCTCAGATAGTTATGACTACTACATAAGTCCAATTACGATTGCTTAACATAGAGCTAAATTTGACCCTCAAGGCATAACATTCTAGTAAGTGAGATTGTAAGTCTCCCATTCTTCATGACATTTTGTGAAAACTTAACCTTTTTTCCTTTCATGAGAGCTAGTGGCATACTTGTTGTGAAATTCTGGTATCCGATATGAGATGTCGAAGGTAATGTCACGACACTAATATCTGAACAATATACACAGGATAAAAGATAAAGAATAGTAATGCAAGAGACACAAGTAATTGTTACCCCAGTTCGGTGCAAACTCACCTACGTCTGGGGGCTACCAAGCCAGGAAGGAAATCCACTAAACAGAATTAGTTCAAAGACTCTCAGTAAACAACTTCAAGTTACAGCCTTATCACCTAATCTCTACCCGTGTGACTTCTACCTAAGAACTCTTAGATATGAGATCCTACTCACTCCCCCTCAATCACAACGGTGATGTAAAACAAATATTACAATGAAAAGAAGACACTCTTCAAGAACACATACTTGATCTTGCTTAAAAGCTTCAATCAAGTAAACACACACTCATGCTTCAAAGCTTAGAGTGGACAAATTACAACTCAAAAGTCAGTCCAATTCAATCATCAATGGATGAATGAATGGCTCACAATACATACAACCATACAAGACTGAAACCCTTATTCTCTCTAAATATTTAGTTCGTTATTTCTTGTGTATAAAACCAGGTTTTCCATGCCCTTTATATAGAAGTGTTTGGCTGGGCTTGGACATCACAAAACCCTAAAACTATTTTCCATTCATATCTTCTCATGACAACTGATTATATCTTGTTTGAAAATAAGTCAATCTGGTTGTAATTACTGATTGAATGGTGCGTTCAATCATCTCTTCAATCACACATAGATTGGCATAAAAAACGCAATCACACAATACATAACATTCATACTGAATGTTCTGTATACAGATGTCATGACATCGGGTCTGACATCTCAGTAAAATCCTGCACATTCACATTTTAAACACCCTGCAGGTACATGTTATCTTATGTCAAGACAACACTTGTGACAACTTGTGAACACTCCAGGTTTTACCAAAATTGTTGCCAACACATAGAACCAACAAACTCCCCCTTTGGTAAATTTTGGCTAAAACATACATCAAACCATTTGTTCACAAGAGTAAAATCACAGTATCAGATTTAGCAGTAGAAGATATAAAACACACATTACTAGCTAAGATAGCAACTAGTAAACATATATTAAACACACATGCGCTTGTGCTCTTCCTCCCCCTCAGTCTGCTCAACACAGACATCACCTTCAACATCACCTGTAACATACACCTCCTCATCTAACATCTCCTTCAACAACACCTGTACTCAACAGATTATCTCCATCATACATCATCTTCAATATCATCTGTCATCTATCATCTGTCTATAGCATAGCTACTTCTACTTTAGCTACAACTCCTTTAGCTACTTCTCCCCCTTTTTAGCCAAAAGAGACCAAAGAGACCAATGAGACAAAATAAATGTCTATTAGTCAACCAGAATGTCACATAGAATGTCAAAACAAATTGTTAGGTGTTACAGAACCATAAACAAACACAACTATACAAGCTGAAAAAAAATCCAGAGAAATCAACAAGAATCCAAAAATTACATCAAGGCATCAAAACATGACTGCAAAAAAAAACACCATCAGATCATCCAAAACAGAACACCATTAGACAAGTCGGGGACAACTTCAACAAAACTAGTCAGAGGAGCTAGCATCTTCATCAGCTTCAGAACCAGAACTGCCACTTGATTCATCTTAAGATTCAGACCTCTCACTAGAGGTTTGGGCTTCTGTTTCCTTGGCCTGTCCAACATTATCTCTATCAGCTTGCTCCAAGCTATCAATCAGAACCTCCAAAGCATCTTTCCTGGCTTTAGCTACCCTTATCCCAGTCTCCAATTCCTTACAAGTTTCTTTCAATTCAGCAAGGTTGCCTTCTTCACAGCAGATGTCATGACAATGTCATTGACATGACTGCCTTCAAACAATTTGTAATGAACTGATAGAGAGGGTTTCCTTCTAATTGGAATATCATTTGTGCTCAAAATTCCAGGTTGCTGGCTCAGGATGATCCCACAAATCATTGAGGGAAAAGCTATGGGCAGCTTTATTGCATTTGTAGAAGCATGTTTGACAATTTGTTCAAACATGAATCTACCATAATCAAAATTCAGCTTGGTTCCAACAACAAATATGAACCTTCCAAGAGCATTTGAGATTGTAGAGAGGTGATTGGTTGGTACCCAATTTGTTGACCCTATCTTGTGTAAGATAGCATATTTCACAGTTAGCTTTCCAGTAGGGAGATGCTTCTTGCTAGGCCACTCCTTGACATGTCTAGCAGTTATTTCCCTACAGACCTCATTGTCTATGGCTTCTAGTTCACATGCACTTTCTGTTCCTCTTCCTAGAAACTTATTAATCACAGTTGGAGAAAACTTGATACACTTCCCTCTAACAAACACCTTACAAAACTGTTTGCTGTTTTTATCAGCAATGTCCTCAGGGATGTTCACCATAAATTCTTTAACCAGACCTTCAAAACACTGAGATAACCCAGTAACAGTTTTCATTAATCCAGCAGATTTAATCAGGTCCATGCCCTCTTTAACCTCCACAGCATCCTCGCCCAGTTCTCTTTCCACAACCACTCTTCTTTGGATTACAAACTTCCATTTTGCTGCTCCATCTTCAAGATTGAAGGAAATATTATCCAAGTGTACAACAACAACTTTTGCAGGGGATTTCCTAACAGTTGTCCTCTTGACCGGGGAGATGTCAGTGACATCTTTTTTAACATCTTCATCTGAGTCAGAACCGTCTCTCACTTTTCTCTTCTTCACCTCAACCTTGCTCCAAGACTTTGAGGAGCCTACACTAGTAGCCTTCTTAGCAGTTTTGGCTGTCATTATCTCAGCCACAGACCTACCCTTTCTGGTCTTCATCCTCTTAGCCACACTAGGCTTCAAGTGATGAAGCAAGCTATCATCTTCATCATCCGAACTCTCAACTTCTAGGTCAATCACCTTCTTAGCAGAGTCATGCTTTTTAGACTAAGAAGCATTGACAGTAGGTGATGCCACAGATTTCTTACTAGACAGAGTTTGCCCTAACGAGCATAATCCTTCAGCAGTTATATCTTTTTCAGACCTAGAGGAATCATCCTCCTTCTTATTGTGAGGTCAAACCTCAGGAGAGGGGTCCCTTCTTGACAGAGGAGTAGAAACTCCCTTTACAGAGTGTCCTTCATTGAGGATCCTCGTGAAAAGATTTCTAATGACACGATCATTGTGATGCATGTCGTCCTTAGAATTAGGAGTATAAGTAGAGCTGGAGGGGATATTGGAACTGTTACCTTAAGTAGGGCATGCAGTTGAGGATGAACCAGGAGCGTCGCCTGGAATGACATACAGGGGAATCACGTCCAAAATGTCTTCATTAAGAAAGTCCATAGAGGGCGTTCTAGCTTTGTGCGCAGGTTTGGTGTTTTTAGAACCAGATGGTGAAGGATGTTGTGACATCTTGTTGTTCTTGTGGAAAGGTTTTTGTTGCCCTAGCATAGAACGTTGATGAAATTGAAGGAAGGTGGAAATGTTTAAGTAGAGGTTGCGTGTGAAAATGCTATAGATGGAAGTTCCAATACTAGGTGATGCTTTACCATAAATGGGGAACTTTCTTTTAAGTGGGCAAACAATATTTTTATTACCTTTTCCACTCCAAATTAATTGCTATAAATTCTCATAGATACAAATCCCTAATTTCCCTCTTAAACATTCAAAATGATTAGCATCCAAAGCCTTTGTAAATATATCAGTTAACCGCATTTCAGTAGCAACATGCTCCAGGGCTATGATTTTATCTTCCACTAGTTCTCTAATAAAATGATGACGAATATCAATGTGTTTTGTCCTGCTGTGGTGAATAGGATTTTTAGAAATATTTATGGCACTCAGGTTGTCACAGTACAATGTCATGACATCTTGCGTGACATTGTATTCAGTCAGCATTTGTTTCATCCAAACTAGTTGAGAACAACTACTTCCAGCTGCTATATATTCAGCTTCAGCAGTGGACAGAGACACACAATTTTGTTTCTTACTAAACCATGATATTAAGTTGTTCCCCAAAAAGAAACATCCTCCTGATGTGCTTTTCCTATCATCAGCACTTCCAGCCCAATCAGCATCACAATATCCAGTCAGCATAGATCCAGATCCATGAGTGTACAACATCCCATAGTCACCGGTGCCATTGACATACTTCAGTATCCTTTTTACTTGGTTTATGTGACTGACTTTTGGTTCAGCTTGATATCTAGCACAAACACCTACAGCAAAAGCAATGTCAGGTCTGCTTGCTGGGAGATATAGAAGACTCCCTGTCATGCTTCTATAGAGACTTTGATTTACACTAACACCATTTTCATCTTTGGAGACTTTCAGATGAGTAGGAGCAGGTGTCCTTTTATGGCTTGCATTCTCCATGCCAAACTTCTTAATAATGTTTTTGGCATATTTGCTTTGAGATAAAAAGATGGAATCTTCCATCTGCTTGACTTGTAGCCCAAGAAAATGGGTCAGCTCTCCAACAAGGCTCATTTCAAACTCAGACTGCATTTGTTTAACAAAATGTTCGACCATCTGATATGACATCCCACCAAACACAATATCATCCGCATATATTTGAGCCACCATGAGTTTTCCTCCTTCATTTTTAACAAATAAGGTCTTGTCAATGCCTCCCTTCCTGTATCCATTGTTAATGAGAAACACTGTGAGTTTATCATACCAAGCCCTAGGAGCTTGTTTCCAACCATAGAGGGCTTTCCTTAACTTATACACATGATTTGGAAGATTTGTATCTATAAACCCTTTAGGTTGTTCAACATATACTTCCTCATGTAAGTAACCATTCAAGGAGGCACTTTTTACATCCATTTGGAACAGTTTAAACTTCAAAATACATGCCACTCCAAGCAATAGTCTAATGGACTCAAGGTGAGCTACATGGGCAAATGTCTCATCAAAGTCAACTCCTTCAACTTGAGTATATCCTCGTGCTACTAATCTTGCCTTATTTTTAGTAACTACCCCTTGTTCATCAGATTTATTCTTGTAAACCCACTTTGTTCCAATAACATTTATTCCTTCAGGTCTTGGAACCAGTTCCCATACTTCATTTCTCTTAATTTAGTCTAACTCTTCCTGCATGGCATTGATCCAGAATTCATCAGTCAAGGCTTCCTTGACAGTCCTAGGCTTAATCTTGGACACAAAACAACCATGTGAGATCACTTCCCTTGATCTAGTTGTGACCCCTTTATTTGGGTCTCCTATAATGAGATCTTTAGGATGATCCTTCTGAATTCTGATAGAGGGTCCCTTATTAATTTTGTCAGCTTCAGGTTCAGCTTGAGTGAGTTCACTCTCATTACTTTTGTGTGGGAAATCAGCTGGGGGATCATTTAGGGATGTCTCAACATCGTCTGTGACATCAGTCTGTTGATCATCAACCACAACATTGATAGATTCCATCATTACTTTTGTTCTGGAATTAAAGACTTTAAATGCTCAGCTGTTTGTTGAGTAGCCCAGAAATATTCCTTCATCACTCTTGGGATCCATCTTCCTTCTTTGTTCATGATCAATCAAGATGTAACATTTACTACCAAACACATGGAAGTTTTTGAATGTAGGTCTTCTTCCTTTCCAGACTTCATATAAAGTAGTAGGAGTTCCTTTCTTTAAGGTTACTCTGTTATGAATATAGCAGGTTGTGTTCATAGCTTTAGCCCAGAAGTGGTAGGGCAATTTCTTAGCATGAATCATAGCTCTGGCATATTCTTGGAGAGTTCTATTTTTCCTTTCTACCACACCATTTTGCTGAGGGGTAATGGGAGATGAGAACTCATGACTAATTCTTTCAGATGCACAGAATCCAACAAATTTGTTGTTCTCAAGTTCTTTCCCATGATCACTTTTGATTCTAATAACCTGCCTTTCTTTTTCTTTGAAGTCTTAGACAAAGATCTTTGAAAACTTCAAATACATCAGATTTTTCCCTTATAAAATTGACCCAGGTGTATCTAGAGAAGTCATCCACCACCACATAAGCATACTTTTTCCCACCAAGACTTTCCACCTACATAGGTCCCATCAAGTCCATGTGGAGAAGTTTCAGCACTCTGGAAGTGGTGTCATGTCTGAGCTTTTGATGTGACATCTTTGTCTGTTTTCCAATCTGACATTCCCCACAAAGTCTTCCTTCATTAATATTTAAGTTTGGAATTCCTCTGACAGCTTTACTAGATATAATCCTCTTCATTCCTTTAAGATGCAGATGGCCCAATTTTTGATGCCATATCTTCACTTCTTCTTCTTTGGCTAGAGTACACATTGATGAATAACAAGTTTCTTGAGAACTCCATATATAGAAGTTGTCCTTAGACCTGACTCCTTTCATGATCACTTCATTTTCTTTATTAGTAATCAGACATTCAGTTTTTGTGAATTTTACAGTTTGACCTTGGTCACATAGTTGACTGATGCTTATTAGGTTTGTAGTCAGTCCTTTAACAATTAGGACATTGTCAAGGTTAGGGATTCCAGGGTAGTTTAGCTTTCCAATCCCCTTGATTTCATCCTTTGCTCCATCACCAAAGGTTACATAGCTGGTGGCATGTGGATGAAGGTCAGTTAGCAGGTTTTTGTTTCCAATCATGTGTCTGGAGCATCCACTATCGAAATACCAGTCTTCTTTGGCTGAAACTCTGAAGGAAGTGTGAGCTATTAGGTTAGTAACACCAGTCCTACGAACCCATTGTTTTTTGTTGACATTGATGTGATGTTTGGATCTAGGTTGATGATGAGAAGGACTAGGATAGCCATACAACTTAAAGCAGAATGGTTTTATGTGACCAAATTTTCCACAATAATGACATCTCCATCTTTGGTGTTTTCCTTTATGCTGTGTTTCCTTATGATGTTGTGGCACATGATTTGATATATTTGGTTTGCTACCAGTGTGACTACACTCAGGTTTGGATTCATTGAACCTAAGGCCAGACTTGTCTCCTCTCATTTTTCCAGTCTGGAGAATTTTGTCTAAGGTGTCAGATCCATTGTTTAGCATTCGGACATACTTTGTCATCTCATCCAGTTTGGAATTCAAGAACACTGCTTCAGCCTTCAACTTAGAGATGGTTTCCAAGTGTTCTTCCTTCTCATTCTCCAGTTGTGTTATCACTTTCTTCTGACTTTCAACTTGCTGACACACTTCTTCACTCCTGTGACACAACTTTTTGTAGGTAGTGGCTAACTCATCAAAGGTTACTTCATCATCACTTGAGTCTTCATCAGAACCCCATCTTCCAGTCAAGGCAGTCACAAGATTTGCAGACTCTTCTGTTTCTGTTTCATTAGACCAAGTAGCAGCAATACTCTTCTTCTGTTTCTTGAGGTAGGTCCCACATTCAGCTCTAATATGTCAATACCCATCACATTCATGGCACTGGACTCCTTTTCCTTCTTTGGACTTTTCATCAGATCTTGTTCTTCTTCCAGCATTATTGGACCTACTAATGGCAGATGAGATGTTCTTGACATTAGACTTAGACCTTACATCCATCATTTTCAGAAGTTTGTTGAATTGTCTTCCCAGTAATGCTACATGATTTTCTAGATCTTCATCAGTATCTTGACCACTTTCTTCCTCTTTCTCTTCAATGTTTGACATGAAGGCTATGCTTTTGACTTTCTTTTCAGATCCATCACACATTCCCAACTCAAATGTTTGGAGGGAACCAATTAGCTCATCCACTCTCATATTGGAAATGTCTTGAGACTCTTCTATGGCTGTCACTTTCATGGCAAATCTCTTAGGAAGTGACCTAAGTATTTTCCTCACTAGTTTTTCATCTGACATCTTCTCACCCAGGGCTCTTGAGGCATTAGCAATTTCAAGGATATTCATATGAAATTCATGAATATTTTCATCTTCTTCATCCTCAAATTTTCAAACTTGGTAGTGAGCAACTGCAGTCTAGATATCTTCACTCTAGAGGTGCCTTCATGAGTGATTTTAAGAATATTCCAAGCATCTTTAGCCACCTCACAGTTGTTCACCAATCTGGAGATGTTCTTATCAACCACATTGAATATAAAATTAAATGATTTAGAGTTCTCAAGGGCTAGATCATCCTCCTCCTTGGTCCATTGTTCCTCAGCCTTCTTATCAGTTGTAACTTCTCCTTCCTTAGTAATAACTGGATGTTCCCAGCCTATTAAAACAGCCTTCCAAGCCTTATTATCCAAAGACTTCAGGAAGGATACCATTCGAGGTTTCCAGTAGTCATAGTTGGATCCATCCAGAATAGGTGGTCTGTGAACAAATCCTCCGTCTCTATCCATAGTACCAGAAAGTAACGTCCCTAGATCTCACACAGAACTAGAGCAGGATGCCTGCTCTAATACCAATGGAAATTCTGGTATCAGATATGAGATGTCGAAGGTAATGTCACGACACTAATATCTGAAAAATATACACAGGATAAAAGATAAAGAACAGTAATGCAAGAGACACAAGCAATTGTTAACCCAGTTCGGTGCAAACTCATCTACGTCTGGGGGCTACCGAGCCAGGAAGGAAATCCACTAAACAAAATTAGTTCAAAGACTCCCAGTAAACAACTTCAAGTTACACTCTTTTCACCTAATCTATACCCGTGTGACTTCTACCTAAGAACTCTTAGATATGAGATCTTACTCACTCCCCCTCAATCACAACAGTGATGTAAAACAATTATTATAATGAAAAGAAGACACTCTTCAAGAACACATACTTGATCTTGCTTAAAAGCTTCAATCAAGTAAACGCACACTCATGCTTCAAAGCTTAGAGTGGACAAATTACAACTCAAAATTCAGTCTAATTCAATCATCTATGGATGAATGAATGGCTCACAATACACACGACCACATAAGACTAAAACCCTTATTCTCTGTCAATATTTCGTTCGTTATTTCTTGTATATAAAACCAGGTTTTCCATGCCCTTTATATATAAGTGTTTGGCTGGGCTTGGACATCATAAAACCCTAAAACTATTTTCCATTCATATCTTCTCATGACAGCTGATTATATCTTGTTGGAAAATAAGTCAATCTGGTTGTAATTACTGATTGAAAGGCGCGTTCAATCATCTCTTCAATCACACATAGATTGACATAAAAAACACAATCACACAATACATAACATTCAGACTGAATGTTCTGTATACATATGTCATGACATCGGGTCTGATATCTCAGTATGCATATTCACATTTTAAACACCCTGTAGGTACATGTTATCTTATGTCAAGACAACACTTGTGACAACTTGTGAACACTCCAGGTTTTACCAAAATTGCTGCCAACACATAGAACCAACATGTTAAATTATCCAAGTTGGAGCCCTTCTCATGGAAGATGTCTTGGTTTTAAGGATTGATACTTGTGAATGAATTGTTAAGTGTTCTCCATAGAATGACTTAATTAATTTAAATTCACCACTAACATTTGACTAACCATTGACTAACTCTTGTTAATATTGTTTTACTTTCAAGTCATTTACTCTTATGCAATTTTAATTTCAGTCATTTATCATCCATTTCCTTTTACATTTCATATAACTTGTTTATGTTTCAAGCCATTTTCATTTTGCTCATTTGAGCCATATCTTGTGATTGTATATATTGTTTGCTTGGTTTTGGTTTTGCTTATGGTATTAGGACCTTAAAACATTTAATAACAAGGAAAAAACACTAAAAATATTTGGTGGACTGTTGAACTTGATCTGAACTTTTGGACTTAGGATTAGGCAACATTCCCTATGCTAAAGGACTTCGCCAATGCCAACATTTTGAGACTGAGCTATCTTGAATTGTGCCATCATCTGATGCAAGACCTTTGAGTGATTTGGATTGATTTTCTACTCTGTCTTTGTGCTTAATTGCTTGTTTTGTTGTCTGTCTATGTCTAATGTTTTGTTCTGAGTTGATTAAGGAATATTTCATCTGATACATTGGAAGAAAATAAAGACTGCTAGCTATTGGAGTGTTTGCTTGGATGTGGCTATCATTATTTGATGCCTTGAACTTCATGATGTATGGATATTGCTCATTGCTTATTGGTTATTGCTTGATTAAAGTCCAAAGGAAAATGGGTTTCTATAGGACATTCTTGTCTGTTGGATTGCTTCCCATTGGCCAGATCTTTTCAACTCTTAACTTTTAAATTTATGCTTAGGATAGCCTCTTCATTTCCTCCCATTTTCTTTAATTTCAAAATCTCCCCCTCATTTCAAAAACTTTCTTTACTTTTGATTGCAAACTTAGACATTTTTAATGATTAGAAACTTTGGCCTTATGCCAATGAATTTTTAAACCTTTTCTTAAATCTAGCTTGTAAATAAACATAACCATATTGACTTAAATTTCTAAAGACAAAAAGAACTAACAACTCCATTCAAATTTTTGGCCTTTTGTGCCCATTTATTATTAAACTTTTATTAAAAGCAATTCACCAACTTATTTGAAATTTTTACCACGAACTACGAGGTTTTGATCCCTCATTTTATGTTGGTACGTAGGCACGAGACTGAAGGTCTTGTCAAACACAAATATATAATCAATGAATTATTTTCTCATCCCCACACTCCATTTTATCAAATATCTTTTATACAAAAAACATATGCACACATAAAAAGGGCTCCCTAGGTGTACCTAGGACACTTTGGATGCTAACACCTTCCCTCTGTGTAACCAACCCCCTTACCTGTAAAATCTGGAATTTTATTAGTTTTGATTTGAAAACTTCTTATCCTTGGGTTTTGTTCGTACTTTTCCCTTTTCCTTTGGAAACAATAAAAGTGTGGCGGCGACTCTGGTTTTATTGACGTTAAGCTTATCCATAGCTTGATGGTCATGAATTTACCGCTACAGAAAGTAAGTGGCGACTCTGCTGGAGAGTAGTCCTTAGTGGGTTTAGCCTACTTTATGTATTTATATATTGGTATATTGGATGTTTTTATATTGTTTGGGTGATATAATTTGTTTGTTGTGCTTGGTGATCTCTGTGCGGTGAGATAAGTTCTAACCCAAACTTGAGTGCAATTAAGATAGGAGGTTGGTATAGTCATGTTCAACTTGTGTGGAGTAGTCCTTAACAAGTTGACTTGAGACACATCTACCCAGTGGAGACCTCTTTAGAGTTACTGATGTCACACAAGTTATTTGTGGATAAGCATTATTTTCTCTGATGTGGGGTCTGAGAAGCTGAGGACAGTAGAACATTTAACCCAACTTGGCCTATTTAGGACGTAGTGCAGAGACTGTTCAGGTGTAGACTTGATAATAGTCGTTACGCGATACTACACTCATACGAGTTTCTCTTGAGAATATTACGGGTGGATGAGTAAGTCATCCTAACCTATAATATCCAATAGACGAGATTAAGACTCTGGGCACTTTTTTAAAACATGACCTACATGTTTTATCCTTAGTACACTCCTTTGGGATGGTTCTTAACCCGACTCCATGCTCGTGACTCATGATAAACCCTTTGGTTCCCGGTTGATCCGATCAAATCTCATCAATATCAATGGAACTTGGGTGCTAATAAGGTGAAAACCATAATCCACCAAAATGGATGATTGATCTTGATGATGACTTGATCTATCCCTTGACCTTTGTTTGTGTTTGCCTTTTGTGTGATCCCTTGTTTGTTATTGTTGCATTCATGCATTCATGAACATCATAACATTCATCATGGAAAAAATAAATTTAAAGGAACTAAAGTCTTATTTGCAAATATTTTCAGACCATGGATTATGAAATTCTGGTATCAGATATAAGATGTCGAAGGTAATGTCACGACACTAATATCTGAATAATACAAATAGGATAAAAGATAAATAACAGTAATGCAAGAGACACAAGCAATTGTTAACCCAGTTCGGTCCAACTCACCTACGTCTGGGGGCTACCAAGCCAGGAAGGAAATCCACTAAAATAGAATCAGTTCAAAGACTCTCAGTACACTTCAACAAGTTATAGTGTTTCTCACCTAATCTCTACCCGTGTGATTTCTACCTAAGCACTCTTAGATATGAGAACCCGCTCACTCCCCCTCAATCACACCTGTGATTTTAAACAACAATTCCTTATGAAAAGAAGACACTTTTCAATAACACACACTTGATCTTACTTAGCAGTTTCAATCAAGTAGACACACACTTGATCTTGCTTAACAGCTTTGATCAAGTAGACACACACTAGATCTTGCTTAACAACTTTGATCAAGTAGACACACACTTGATCTTGCTTAACAACTTTGATCAAGTAGACACACACTCTTGCTTACAAGCTTAGAGTGACAAATTACAACCACAAATCAGACCAATTCAATCATCTATGGATGACTTGAATGGCTTACAAGTCTCACGACTAAACACCTTTATATTCTCTCAATATTTTGCTCAGTATTGGTTGTGTGTGAAATCAGGTTTTCCAAGTCCCTTTTTATAGAAGCTTTCAGCTGGGCTTGGACATCTTGAAAACCCTAAAACTATTTTCCAATTAAATCTTCTCATGACAGTTGGTTAGATCTCCTTGGAAAATAAGTAACTCAGGTTGTAATCAATGATTGAATGCGCCTGCAAATCAGATCTTCAATCAATCATAGATTTCCATTAAATGCGCAATCACATAACACATAACATCCACCCTGAATGTTCTGTGTACAAGATGTCATGACATCGGGTCTGACATCCTGGAACAATCCTGCATAATTCCATAATTCCTTTTATAATTTCCAGCAGGTACATAATAATAGATGTCATGACATCGTGTATGACATCCTAAAATAATCCTGCATAATTATGTTTTTAAACTCCAGCAGGTACAAGGATATCTTCTGTTAAGACATCACATACAACATCTTGTGAACACTCTTTATTTTACCAAAATTGCTGCCAACACTTAGAACTAACAAAATCCCCCTTTGGCAAATTTTGGCTAAAACATATATCTGTCCTTTTTGTTCACAAGAAAAACTATCAGCAGTTAAACAACAGTTTAAACAGCAGCAGAAGCAAACACAGAATACTAGTTATAGAAGCAACTAGTAAGACACACAAATGCACAAGGGTACTTCTTCTCCCCCTAAATCTGTGCAACACAAACATCTCCTTTAATAATAACAGCACCTGTAACCACACCACTTGTAACAATCAGAATATCATTCTGACATCTGCTTCAACATTACCTGTGCACCACATAACATCATCTGTGCACCACATCAGACATCCCCTTTGACATCTATAAACAGAACAACATTCTGTCTTACAACAAACACATCTCCTTCAATAAGAGTTGTTCATCTGTTCAGCTACACCAGCACATACATCTCCACACAGCTCCACATGCATCACTTCTCCCCCTTTTTAGTCAAAATTTTGACCAAAGGTGACCAATTAGACAAAATAAATGTCAATCAGCCTAGCAGAGAATGTCACAATAGATGTCATAACATATAACATGTTAAAACATAATTGTTAGGAGATACAAACCATCATTATACACAGCTGTGATAGCTGAGATAATGAAAAATCCATGGAACTCATTAAGAGCCCAAATATTACATAAAGGCATCAGTAAGGACTGCCATAAATTACACACATTAAAACTGGAAAAAAACAAATTCTTCAGCATCCAAAGTAGCCAAAACAGCAAGGGAACCAGTCTTCATAACAACATACACAACAGCCAAACCAACCCAGTCTTCATCACAGCATACAGAGCCTTCATAACAGGGGGAACTATTACCATTTAATATGAGGAAGAAGTATCATCTTCACCTTCAGAATCAGAGCTGCCACTAGATTGAGCATTGGACCTCTCACTTGAGGTATTGGCATCTGAATCTTTGGTCTCACCAGCCTTCTCCATCTCTTCCTTCTCTAGGCTACTAATAAGAACCTGCAAAGCCTCTTTTCTTGCCTTGGTAACCCTAATACCATTTTCCAGTTCTTTACAAGTTTCCTTTAGTTGATCAATCAAGCTACCTTGAGAGGCAAGCTCCTTTCTTCCAAATGTCATGACAACATCATTGACATGGCTTCCTTCAAATAGCTTGTAGTGAATGGATAGTGGAGGCTTTCTTCTGCTAGGAATATCACTTGTATTGAGAATGCTCGATTGCTGGCTCAAGATAATTCCACAAATGATGGATGGAAAGGCAATGGGTAGCTTCACTGCATTTGTGGAGGCATGTCTGACAATTTGATCAAACATAAACCTTCCAAAGTCAAAGTTTATCCTGGTTCCTATAGCATAAATGATTCTTCCAAGACCAATGGAAATGGTTGAGATATGATTAGTAGGCACCCAGTTGGCTGAACCAATCTTATGCAAGATGGCATATTTGACAGTTAGCTTGCCAGCTGATAGGTGATTCCTACTAGGCCATTCCTTAACTTGGCCAGCAGTAATAGTCCTACGGACTTCATTGTCTGTAGCCTTTAAATCCACTCCTCCATCAGTTCCTCTCCCTAGGAACTGGTTGATTATGGTTGGGGAGAATCTCACACATCTACCTCTTACAAAAACCTTGCAGAATTCCTTGCTACTCATTTCATAAATACCCTCAGGGATATTCACAACAAACTCTTTTACTAACCCCTCATAACATTGGGGTAAACCAACAACAGTTTTCATCAGACCATCATTCTTGATCAAATCCATCACTTCCTTTACCTCTACAGCCTCCTTTCCCAGCTCCCTTTCAACCACAATCCTCCTTTGAATGATAAACTTCCACTTGGCAGCCCCATCTTCTAGATGGAAAGAGATGTTTTCTAAGTGTACAACTACAACTTTTCCTAGGGACTTTTTAACAACCTGCCTTTTAGCAGTAGAGATGTCTAGGACATCGTCTTCGACATCATCTTTGGAGTCAGAACTTTCTCTGACCTTTATTTTCTTGACTTCCACTTTACTCCACGATTTAGAAGGACCTACAGCAACAACCTTCTTACCTGTTATGGCTGTCATCAAATCAACAACAGACTTGCCTTTCCTGGTCTTCATTTTCTTTGCAACACTTGGTTTCAAATGATGAACCAAGGTGTCATCTTCCTCATCTGAGCTTTCTTCTTCCAAATCAATTACCTTCTCAGTAGTGTCATCCTCCTTATCTGAGCTTTTTCCACTCCATATTAATTGCTATAAATTCTCATGGATACAAGTCCCCAATTTCCCTCTTAAACATTCAAATTGATTAGCATCCAAAGCCTTTGTAAATATGTCAGCTAATTGCATTTCAGTTGTAACATGCTCTAGTGTTATGATTTTCTCTTCCACAAGTTCTCTAATGAAGTGATGACGAATATCGACGTGCTTTGTCCTGCTGTGCTGAATAGGATTTTTAGAAATATTTATAGCACTCAGGTTGTCACAGTAGACTGTCATGACATCTTGTGTGACATTGTATTCTATCAACATTTGTTTCATCAAAACCAGTTGAGAACAGCTACTTCCATCTGCTATGTATTCAGCTTGATATATAGCACAAACATCATTTTCATCTTTGAATCCTTTCGACTGTGTAGGAGAAGGAGTCCTTGAACTCTCCATGATAATCTTCTTAACATTGCACTTGGCATATTTGCTTTGAGATAGAAACATAGACCCTTCTATCTGCTTGACTTGTAGCCCAAGTCCAACAAAGCTCTTTCCAACTTCAGACTATATTGGACTAACAACATGTTCTACAATATGATCAAACCCAATATTATCCATATCTATTTGAGCCACCATGAGCTTTTCTCCTGGAGGTTTCAGACAAAAATCTTTGAAGATTTCAACCCCATCAGATTTGTTTTTGGTCCAGGTGTATCTGGAGAAGTCATCCACCAATGCATGCTTCTCTCCACCAAGGCTTTCCATCTGCATGGGTCCCATCAAATCCATATGGAGGAGTTTCAAACCATTGGAAGTGATGTCATGTCTGAGTTTCTAGTGTGACATCCTTGTCTGACATTTCCCACAGACTTTTCTTTCATCAATCTTCAATTTGGGAGTTCCTCTAGCAGATATAATCATCTTCATCTCTTTAAGATGCAGGTGGCTCAAACATTGATGCCATGTCTTCACTCCTTCTTCTTTGACTAAGGTACACTTTGAGGAATAACCAATTTGAGAGCTCCACATGTAACTGTTGTCTTTGGTCCTAACTCCTTTCATGATCACTTCACTTTCTTTGTTAGTAATCAGACATTCAATTTTAGTGAAGTTAACATTTAGACCTTGGTCACATAGTTGACTGATGCTTCTTAGATTTGCAGTCAAGCCCTTAACAAGTAGGACCTTGTCAAGTTCAGGAACTCCAGGGCAATCAAGCTTACCTATCCCCTTGATTTCAACTTTGCTCCATCACCAAAGGTTACATAGCTCGTGGCATGAGGATGAAGGCCAGTTAACAAGTCTTTGTTTCCAGTCATGTGTCTGGAGCACCCACTGTCAAAATACCAATCTTCTTTGGCTGAAACTCTGAAGGTAGTGTGAGTTATTAGACTTGTAACATTAGTCTTAGGAACCCATTGCTTCTTGTTGACAAGCCTGTGATGTTTGGGTCTTGGTTGGTAGTGAGTCTGATGATGAACAGGGCTAGGATAACCATACAGCTTATAGCAGAAGGGCTTAAGGTGACCAAATTTCCCACAGTAATGGCATTTCCATCTTTGGTGTTTCCCTTTCTGCTGTCTTCTCTTCTGATGTTGTGACAAATGATGTGACATCACAGGTTTGCTTTTAATATGGTTGCACTTAGGTTTGGATTTAGGTTTGCAACCAGTGTAACTGCACTCATCCCTAGATTCATTATACCCAATGCCAGATTTGTCTCCTGTTATTTGTCTAGTTTAGAGAATCTTGTCTAAGGAGTCAGATCCATTGTTTAACATTCTAACATACTTGGTCATCTCTTCTAGCTTAGAATTGAAGACCGTAGCTTCAGTTCTTAATTTGGAGATGGTTTTCACATGTTCTGCCTTCTCATTCTCCAGCTTTACTATCATTTTCTTCTGGATCTCAACTTATTGACTTTCATCTAGCTTGGCATTCAGAACCACTGCTTCTGTTTTTAATTTGGAGATAGCTTCCAAGTTTTCTTCCTTCTCATTCTCAAGTTGAGTTATTACCTTTTTCTGGCTTTCAACCTGTTTACACACCTCTTCACTTTTGTGACACAACTTTCTGTAAGTAGTGGCCAGCTCTTCAAAGGTTACTTCATCATCACTTGACTCTTCATCAGAACCCCATCTTCCTGTCAATGCAGTCACAAGATTTGCAGCTTCCTCTCTTTCACTCTCATTAGACCAGGTGGCAGCAAGACTCATATTCTGCTTCTTGAGGTAGGTTCCACATTCAGTTTTAATGTGTCCATACCCATCACACTCATAGCACTGTACTTCTTTTCCTTCTTTGGGCTTATCATCAGACCTTGTTCTTCTTCCAACATTATTGGATTTACTGATGTCAGATGAGATGTTCTTGACATTAGCCTTAGATCTTACATCCATCTTTTTCAACAGTTTTTTGAACTGTCTTCCTAGCATTGCTACATCATTTGCCAGATCCTCACCAACATCCTGACTATCTTCCTCCTCTGTGTTTGACATGAAGGCTATGCTTTTGGTTTTCCTTTCAGATCCATCATTCATTCCCATCTCAAATGTTTGGAGGGAACCAATTAGCTCATCAACTCTCATGTTGGAGATGTCTTGAGACTCTTCTATGGCTATCACCTTCATAGAAAATCTCTTAGGGAGTGACATGAGTATTTTTCTTACCAATTTTTCATCTTACATCTTCTCTCCCAGGGCTCTTGAGGCATTGGCAATTTCAAGAATACTCATATGAAATTCATGAATATTTTCATCTTCTTTCATCCTTAAATTTTCAAACTTGGAGGTGAGAAGCTGTAGTCTAGACATTTTAAGTCTAGAGGTGCCTTCATGAGTGGTTTTGAGAATGTCCCAAGCATCTTTAGCCACCTCACAGTTGTTTACCAATCTGAAGATATACTTATCTACACCATTGAATATAGCATTCAATGTTTTAGAGTTCCCAAGGGCTAAGTCATCCTCCTCCTTGGTCCATTGTTCTTCAACCTTCTTATCAGTAGTAGCTTCTCCATTCTTGGTAACAACTAGATGTTCCCAGCCTGTTAACACAACCTTCCAAGCCTTATTATCCAGAGATTTTAGGAAGGCTACCATTCGAGGTTTCCAGTAGTCATAGTTGGGTCCATCCAAAATAGGTGGTCTGTGAACAGATCCTCCATCTCTCTCCATAGTACCACAAAGTATCATCCCTAGGTCTCACCCAGAACCAAAACAGAATGCCTGCTCTGATACCAATTGAAATTCTGGTATCAGATATAAGATGTCGAAGGTAATGTCACGACACTAATATCTGAATAATACAAACAGGATAAAAGATAAAGAACAATAATGCAGGAGACACAAGCAATTGTTAACCCAGTTCGGTCCAACTCACCTACGTCTGGGGGCTACCAAGCCAGGAAGGAAATCAACTAAAACATAATCAGTTCAAAGACTCTCAGTACACTTCAACAAGTTACAGTCTTTCTCACCTAATCTCTACCCGTGTAATTTCTACCTAAGCACTCTTAGATATGAGAACCCACTCACTCCCCCTCAATCACACCTGTGATTTTAAACAACAATTCCTCATGAAAAGAAGACACTTTTCAATAACACACACTTGATCTTACTTAGCAGTTTCAATGAAGTAGACACATACTTGATCTTGCTTAACAACTTTGATCAAGTACACACACACTTGATCTTGCTTAACAGCTTTGATCAAGTAGACACACACTTGATCTTGCTTAAAAACTTTGATTAAGTAGACACACACTCTTGCTTACAAGCTTAGAGTGACAAATTACAACCACAAATCAGACCAATTCAATCATCTATGGATGACTTGAATGGCTTACAAGTCTCTCGACTAAACAAGACACAAACCCTTATATTCTCTCAATATTTCGCTCAGTATTGGTTGTGTGTGAAATCAGGTTTTCCAAGTCCCTTTTTATAGAAGCTTTCAGCTGGGCTTGGACATCTTGAAAACCCTAAAACTATTTTCCAATTAAATATTCTCATGACAGCTGGTTAAATCTCCTTGGAAAATAAGTAACTCAGGTTGTAATCAATGATTGAATGCGCCTGCAAATCAGATCTTCAATCATACATAGATTGCCATTAAATGCGCAATCACATAACACATAACATTCACCCTGAATGTTTTGTGTACAGGATATCATGACATCGGGTCTGACATCCTGGAACAATCATGCATAATTCCATAATTCCTTTTATAATTTCCAGCTGGTACATAATATTAGATGTCATGACATCGTGTATGACATCCTGAAACAATCCTGCATAATTATGTTTTTAAACCCCAGCAGGTACAAGGATATCTTCTGTTAAGACATCACATACAACATCTTGTGAACACTCTTTATTTTACCAAAATTGCTGCCAACACTTAGAACCAACAGATTATGGACGAAGGAATACTAAGAAGCATGGTTTCAGATGTCCTGATTTGAAAGAGTTAAGGAAATTTTCAGCCTTTATATTAGATCCCTTGGACATCAAGCAACGTCATGGGAAGCTCTTGCTCGTATTGTCTACTGATGTGGTTGAAGGACTTCTAAGTGTTTTGGTGCAGTTTTATGACCCACTCTACTGGTGCTTCACTTTTCCATATTAGAGCAGTCTGCCAATCTCTTGGGGATACCCGTATCGGGAAAAGTACCTTTCATTAAATTAGAGGAGATTCCCAGATCTCATGTCATAGTTGAAGCTCTTCATTTGAAGAAATCTGAGATTGATGCTCCTTTGGTGAAGAAATGAGGTATTCTTGGGTTGAGTTTTGAGTTCCTCATTGGTAGAGCTACTATTTTTACTCAGGCCGGTAGCATGGATGCTATTGAAGCTATTTTTGTTTTTCTCATATATGGCTTGGCCTTGTTCCCTAACATTGACAGTTTTGTTGATGTTAATGCCATTAGAATCATCTTGATTGGGAATCTGGTTCCTACTCTGTTGGGTGACATGTATTTCTCTTTGCATTTGAGGAATTATAAAGGTGGTGGGACTATTGTGTGATGTGTTCCTCTTATGTAAAAGTGGTTTATTTCGTACTTTCCTCAGACACCTGCTGTTTTGGAGAGAAGCAATGTCTACGGTGGTCCTAGAGATTTATGTCTCTCACTAATGATGATATTGTTTGGTATGATTCTGCATTGAGTAGTGTGTACATTATTGATAGTTGTGGTGAGTTCTCTAATGTTCCTCTCATTGGTACAAGAGGAGGAATCAACTATAACCCTGCTTTGGCTCGTCATCAACTTGGGTTCCCCTTGAGAGATAAACCTAATAACAATCAATTAGAAAGTCTATTTTATAAGGAGGGTAAAGATCCCCAACTTTTGAAGAGAAAAATGGTGCATGCTTGGCATAATGTGCATAGAGAAGGAAGATCTGAGCTTGGTCCATACAATTGTGTAGCTTTGGAAGCTTACACCATTTGGTTGAAGAAGAGAGACTTGGAGTTGAAGATGTTGTACGCTTGTGAAAGAACTATGTTTGTGGTTGTGGTTGAGCCATCAACTCTCCCTAACAAAGATGTAGAGGAGTTGGAAGACGTACTTGCCAAGATGAAGCAAGAGAGAGTTATGTGGGAAGAGTGGTTCCATGCTTTGAGCCAAAAGCATGAAGAGTTAATACTTTAGTCGAAAGACAAGGATGTCCATATTGAGATTCTTGAAGACCATGCAGTTAAGTGCCAAAGAGAGCCAGAGGGTTTATCTTCCTCTAGCATGCCTCAACCTTCTGGTGCTTGGAAGAAGATTGTTGATCAGCTAGTTCTTGAGAAAACTCAGATGAAGACGTCCTTTGAGTATGAGATTCGACGCATCTGAAGGAAGTATGCACCCATAGCCAGATCATATGATGCAGTTGCTAGGGATCCTTAGGATGATATTTTCCTTTTCTCTTGTATTTGTATTTTGGTTTTTGAAATTGTACTCAGTGTAATCCTTCTAATTTTTATGAATAAAAAGAGATTTTTATGGTCAAATGAATTGTTATTATTTTAATATGTATTTGCAAATAAAACTTCATATATTCCTTGAAATTAAAAATAGTTAAAACATTGAATTTCATGCATCATTTGCATAACAGGTTTCTCCTACCAGATGTCTTATCATTTCTCCTTCTGTGCATCAGCCAAGATGACTCACCGCTATAATACTCGCGTTAATCAACCGAAGAGAATGGAGCACTTAGAGAAAGAAAACAAAGAGTTGAAAGATGAGATCGCTAGGCTTACAACTCTAATGGAATCCATGATTTCCGCTAAGAATGAGTCGTCACCATCTCCTGCAACTCCTCCTCCTCAGAGGACCGTCATTTTTGAGATTGCTTCTTCAACTGTTCCTATCGTTGCTGCCAACCAATCCATTCCTGCTATGCCTACTGGATTCCCTTAGGGAATGCCCCCAAATTTTATGCCAGAAGGGTATGCACCCACCTTTGTTTCTCTTCCGGCATCTAGCCCGGTCTATCAATGCCACCTCCTGTTGTCCACACTCTCCCTTGTGTTGAGGACACTATCTACCACTTTGAACCGTCTGAATGTCCGGATGTCTATGAGAAGATGGATGAGATGAAAGATTAATTCCTTGAGCTACACAAAGAATTGAAAACTATGAGAGGGAAAGATTTGTTTGGGAAGAGTGTTGATGAACTCTGCTTAGTCCCTAATGTCAAGATTCCGGTGAAATTCAAGGTCCCAGACTTTGAAAAGTACAAAGGGAATACCTGCTCGCTAAGACATCTTGTTATGTATGCCAGAAAAATGTCTACTCAAACGGATAATGATCAGCTGTTGATTCAGTACTTCGAAGACAGTTTAACTAGAGCCTCCCTGAGATGGTATATGGGTTTGGGCAGTGCAAGCGTCCGTACATTCAATGAATTAGGCGAGGCCTTTGTCAAGTAGTATAATTACAGCGTGGATATGGCGCCAGATAGAGACCAGTTGAAATCTATTACTTAGAAGGATAAAGATACATTTAAAGAATATGCTCAGAGATGGAGAGAATTAGCCGTTCTGATAAGTCTGCCTCTTGAAGAGAAGGTGATGACTAAGATTTTCTTGAAGTAGTTGAGTTTGTTTTACTATGAACATATGATTGCAAGTGCCCCCAATGATTTTACCGAAATGGTAAACATGTGGATGAGGCTAGAAGAAGGAGTCCGTGAAGGACGTTTGACTAAAGAAGACGCGTCAGCCAGTAAGAAGTATGGTGGAAGTTTCTCTAAGAGGAAGGAAGAAGAAACTAATTCAGTATCAGTAGGGAGGCAAAGGAGGCCTCATGTCAGAAAAAGTTCTCAATCCTGTCAACATCAACACCAAGTTTCTTCAGTAATTCCAGATTTTTCCAACAATTCCAACAATCAATCACTTCCAATTCAACAACAACAACATCAACAACAACCAGAACAAAGAACCAACTACAACAACAACAATAATCACCAACAAAATTTTAAGGGGAAGAAGGTCTCTTTTGACCCTATTCCTATGACATATGCAAAGTTGTACCCGTCCTTGGTACTCAAAAATCTGATCCAGCCAAGAAATCCTCCACAAATTCCTGAGCCACTACCTTGGTGGTTCAAACCTGATCTTCATTGTGCTTTTCACCTGGGAGCCCCTGGTCATGATATATGAAGTTCAAAATCTTGTGAAGAGTGGTATGGTGTCCTTTGAGGACAGAGCGCCTAATGTAAAAGCCAATTCGTTACCTGCTCATGGTAACACTTATGTCAATATGGTGGAAGGATGTCCAGGGAATTTTAGAGTTTTTGACGTGAGGCATATTCGAAGATCTCTGGTGGAGATACATAAAACTTTATGTTTGATTAGTGAGTGTGAACATGACCATGATGGTTGTGTTATTTGCAATGTCAACCCCCCGTGGGTGTATGATTGTCAGAAGAGATATCCAGAAGTTGATGGATGAGAATGTAATCCTGATTCAACATTCGAGGGATATGGGAGATGATGTGAATGTCATTGTGTCGGTGTTCAAGACCCCTGAGTGGGTAGTCATTCAGTTTGATAGCAGTAACAACAATAATGTTAATAGATCAGTATCGTTGTTGGTTATACGGTAAGCGGTCCCTACCCCTTATGCATCCGATAAAGTTGTTCCATATCCGTACAATGCCACTATGATTAAGAATGGTAAAGAGGTTCCTCTACCAGTTGCAGACTCAGTGGTGAACATTGCTGATATAGAAAAGGTGACCCGTAGTGGCCGTGTGTTCAGTCCAGTGTTTCTGAAGATTGTGGAAGACATATCAGTGGGTAAGAAGGCAGAGATTCCTGTAGTAAATCCAGTTAGTACTCCAATGTGTCAGTCTGGTGAATCTAGCAAATTGAAGACTAACGATGATGATGAGGTGTTAAGGTTAATCAAGAGAAGTGAATTCAATGTTGTAGAGAAGTTGCTCCAGACTCCGTCAAAGATCTTTGTGCTATCGTTGGTAATGAATTCTGAAGCACACAGAGAAGCATTACAGAAAGTGTTGCAACATGCATATGTTGAACATGATGTTACTAAGGATCAGTTTGACCACATAGTTGTCAACATCACCTCTTGTAACAATTTGAGCTTTTATGACGAAGAACTTCCTGAGGAAGGCAGAAATCACAATTTGGCATTGTATATTTCAATGAATTCTAAGGAGGACACTTTGCCCAATGTGTTGGTTGATACTGGATCATCATTGAATGTATTTCCGAAATCAACATTGTCAAGACTCTCTTATCAAGGCGCCCCGATGACGTATAGCGGCGTAGTTGTCAAAGCGTTCGACGGTTCTCGAAAAATCGTCATTGGAGAAGTCGACCTTCCAGTAAAAGTGATTTCCAAATTACTTTCGAGGTAATGGATATCCACCCGGCCTATAGCTTTTTGTTGGGAAGCCCAAGGATTCATGAAGTTAGAGTTGTGACGTCTACTCTTCACCCAAAGCTGAAATTTGTGAAGAACGACAAGGTTGTCATTGTTGGTGGAGGGAAGGCATTGTTGGTGAGCCATTTGTCATCTTTTACACACGTTGATGCTGAGGAGGAGGTTGGAACTTTGTTCCAGACCTTATCTATTGCTGATGAATTAAAGAAAACTGGGGCACCCATGTCTTCTTTACAAGATGCACAAGAGGCTACTCAGGCTGATAGTATTGATAAGTGGGGTCGTGTTGTGGAAGTCGTAGAAAACAAGAACAAAGCAGGGTTGGGATTTCAACCAGGGCCATTCAACGCCAAAGTCAAAGTTATGCAACCAATTTTCCGCTGTGGAGGGTTCATTCATGAGAATGATCAACACTCAGCTGTCATTTTTGAGGACAAGGGTGATGAAGTCGAAGCTTGCGCCAACTTTGTGACGCATGGCCATACGTGCAACAATTCAGTTGCTGTTGATATTCCTGTTGTCATTCATTATTCTAAGTAATTTGTTTTTATTATTTTAAAGAAAAATCCTTCTCCTATGCCTAAGGGAGAAGTGAACATTGTTGGGCATTTTCTTTATTATCATCAATGAAATAGAATTTTGTTCATCCACATCTATGATGTTTTATTTTTACTTTTTTCTTTTTCTGAAAATGGTAATCACAAAATACATAAATAAATAATGACTTTTCCATATGCATAATATTTGTTTGCACTCCATTTCTCTAAAATCAAAATATCTGTTGGTTCTAAGTGTTGGCAGCAATTTTGGTAAAACAAAGAGTGTTCAGAAGATGTTGTATGTGATGTCTTAACATAATATATCTATGTACCTGCTGGAGTTTAAATGGAAAACATAATTATGCAGGATCGTTTCAGGATGTCATACACGATGTCATGACATCTGATATTATGTACCAGCTGGAAATTATAAAAGGAATTATGCAATTATGCAGGATTGTCACAGGATGTCAGACCCGATGTCCTGACATCCTGTACACAGAACATTCAGGGTGAATGTTATGTGTTATGTGATTGCGCATTTAATGGCAATCTATGTATGATTGAAGATCTGATTTGCAGGCGCATTCAATCATTGATTACAACCTGATTTACTTATTTTCCAAAGAGATCTAACCAGCTGTTATGAGAAGATTTAGTTGGAAAATAGTTTTAGGGTTTTCAAGATGTCCAAGCCCAGCTGAATGCTTCTATAAAAAGGTATTGGAAAACCTGATTGAATACACAACCAATACTGAGTGAAATACTGAGAGAATATAAGGGTTTATGTCTTGTTTAACCGTGAGACTTGTAAGCCATTCAAGTCATCCATAGATGATTGAATTGGTCTGATTTATGGGTTGTAATTTGTCACTCTAAGCTTGTAAGCAAGAGTGTGTGTCTACTTGATCAAAGCTGTTAAGCAAGATCATGTGTGTGTCTACTTAATCAAAGTTGTTAAGCAAGATCAAGTGTGTGTCTACTTGATTGAAACTGCTAAGTAAGATCAAGTGTGTGTTATTAAAAGGTGTCTTCTTTTCACAATGAATTGTTTTTTAAAATCACAAGTGTGATTGAGGGGGAGTGAGTGGGTTCTCATATCTAAGAGTGCTTAGGTAGAAATTGCACGGGTAGAGATTAGGTCAGAAAGACTGTAACTTGTTGAAGTGTACTGAGAGTCTTTGAACTGATTCTATTTAGTTGATTTCCTTCCTGGCTTGGTAGCCCCCAGACGTAGGTGAGTTGCACCAACCTGGGTTAACAATTGCTTGTGTCTTTTCTATTACCATTCTTTATCTTTATCCTGTTTGTGTTACTCAGATATTAGTGTCGTGAAATTACCTTCGACATCTCATATCTGATACAAGAATTTCAATTGGTATCAGAGCAGGCATCCTGCTCTGGTTCTGGGTGAGATCTAGGGACAATACTTTCTGGTACTATGGAGAGAGATGGAGGATCTGTTCACAGGCCACCAATTTTGGATGGATCTAACTATGACTATTGGAAACCTTGAATGGTAGCTTTCTTAAAATTTCTGGATAATAAGGCTTGGAAGGTTGTGTTAACAGGCTGGGTACATCCATTAATTACTAAGGAAGGAGAAGCCACAACTGACAAGAAGGCTGAAGAGCAATGGTCAAAGGAAGAGGATGATCTAGCCCTTGGAAATTCTAAAGCATAAAATTCCATATTCAATGGAGTAGACAAGAATATCTTCAGATTGGTAAACAACTGTGAGGTGGCTAAAGATGCTTTGGACATTCTCAAAACCACTCATGAAGGCACCTCTAGAGTTAAAATGTATAGACTACAGCTGCTCACCTCCAAGTTTGAAAATTTAAGGATGAAAGAAGATGAAAATATTCATGAATTTCATATGAGTATTCTTGAAAGTGCCAATGCCTCAGAAGCTCTGGGAGAGAAGATGTCAGATGAAAAATTGGTAAGAAAAATACTCAGGTCACTCCCTAAGAGATTTGCTATGAAGATGACAGCCATAGAAGAGTCTCAAGACATCTCCAACATGAGAGTTGATGAGCTAAGTGGTTCCCTTCAAACATTTGCGAGTGGAATGAATGATGGATCTGAAATGAAAACCAAAAGCATAACCTTCATGTCAAACACAGAGGAGGAAGATAGTCAGGATGTTGATGAGGATCTGGCAAATGATGTAGTAATTCTAGGAAGACAGTTGAACAGACTATTGAAAAAGATGGATGTAAGATCTAAGGCTAATGTCAAGAACATCTCATCTGACATTAGTAAATCTAACAATGCTGGAAGAAGAACAAGGTATGATGATAATCCCAAAGAAGGAAAAGAAGT
Source organism: Lathyrus oleraceus (assembly GCF_024323335.1). Taxonomy (NCBI): domain Eukaryota; kingdom Viridiplantae; phylum Streptophyta; class Magnoliopsida; order Fabales; family Fabaceae; genus Lathyrus; species Lathyrus oleraceus. The sequence continues at coordinate 268,651,472 of NC_066580.1, forward strand.
ACAGTGCTATGAGTGTGATGGGTATGGACATATTAGAACTGAATGTGGAACCTACCTCAAGAAGAAGAAGATGAGTCTTGCTACCACCTGGTCTGATGAGAGTGAAATAGAGGAAGCTGCAAATCTTGTGACTGCATTGATAGGAAGATAGGGTTCTTATGAAGAGTCAAGTGATGATGAAGTAACCTTTGAAGAGCTAGCCACTACTTACAGAAAGCTGTGTCACAAAAGTGCAGAGGTGTGTAAACAGGTTGAAAGTCAGAAGAAGGTAATAACTCAACTTGAGAATGAGAAGGAAGAAAACCTGGAAACCATCTCCAAATTAAAAACAGAAGCAGTGGTTCTGAATGCCAAGCTAGATGAAAGTCAACAAGTTGAGAGCCAGAAGAATATGATAGTACAGCTGGAGAATGAGAAGGCAAAACATGTGAAAACCATCTCCAAATTAAGAACTGAAGCTATGTTCTTGAATTCTAAACTAGAGGAGATGACCAAGCATGTTAGACTGTTAAACAATGGATCTGACTCCTTAGACAAGATTCTCCAAACTGGACAAATAACAGGAGATAAATCGGCATTGGGTATAATGAATCTAGGGCTGAGTGCAGTTACACTGGTTGCAAACATAAATCTAAACCTAAGTGCATCCATATTAAAAGCAAACCTGAGATGTCACATCATATGTCATAACATTAGAAGGGAAGACAGCAGAAAGGGAAACACCAAAGATGGAGATGCCATTACTGTGGAAAATTTGGCCACCTGAAGTCCTTCTGCTATAAGCTGTATGGGTATCCTAGCCCTGTTCATCATCAAACTCAGTACCAACCAAGACCCAAATATCACAGGCATGTCAACAAGAAGCAATGGGTTCCTAAGACTAATGTTACAAGTCTAATAGCTCACACTCCCTTCAGACTTTCAGCCAAAGAAAATTGGTATTTTGATAGTGGATGCTCCAGACACACGACTGGAAACAAAGACCTGCTAACTGGGCTTCATCCTCATGCCATAAGCTATGTGACTTTTGGTGATGGAGCAAAGGGGGAAATCAAGGGGATAGGTAAGCTTGATTGCTCTGGAGTTCCTAAACTTGACAAGGTCCTACTTGTTAAGGGCTTGACTGTAAATCTAATAAGCATCAGTCAACTATGTGACCAAGGTCTAAATGTTAACTTCACTAAAACTGAATGTTTGATTACCAATAAAGAAAGTGAAGTTATCATGAAAGGTGTCAGGACCAAAGACAACTGTTACATATGGAGCTCTCAATTTGGTTACTCCTCAAAGTGTACCTTAGAGAAAGGGATGAAAATGATTAGATCTGCTAGAGGAACTCCCAAATTGAAAGTCTATGGGAAATGTCAGACAAGGATGTCACACCAGAAACTCAGACTTAACATCACATCCAAAGGAGAAAAGGTCATGATGGCTCAAATAGATAGGAGGTTAGATCAGATGGTTGAACATGTTGCTAGTCATATGCAATCTGAAGTTGGAAAGAACCTTGTTGGACTTGAGCTACAAGTCAAACAGATGGAAGGGTCTATGTGTCTATCTCAAAGCAAATTTTCCAAAGCCAATGTGAAGAAGATTGGGATGGAGAGTGAAAGGACACTTGTTCCTTTGAAAGATGAAAATGGTGTTTGTGCTATATATCAAGCTGAATATATAGCAGCTGGAAGTAGCTGCTCTCAACAGAGTTGGTTGAATCTAATGTTGACTGAACACAATGTCACACACGATGTCATGACATTGTACTATGACAACCTGAGTGCTACAACTATGTCCAAAAATCCTATTCAGCACAGCTGGACTAAGTACCTTGATTATGGTCATCACTTCATTAGAGAATTTGTGAAAGACAAAATCACAGCACTAAAGCATGAAATGCAATTAGCTGACAACGTTGCAGGGATGGTAATCAAAACCAACGCGTGAGATTAAAACAATTTAAACAGATCATGTAGTTAGAAGCATGCCAACGCACCGCCGGAGCCAGAGCTCGGGTCTTCTTCTCCGGTGGACCTCACCGGACTGGTCCACCCTCAACCATCACTAAAATAAAAAAAGAGGACATGAATTTAAAGTAAAAATGCTCAGGAGCTTGAATCTGGCCTCAATTTCACCTAACTCTTAGTATATATAAAGATACATGGAGTTGAATTTTGTGGATCATGATCTGAGTTGCTTCGATTCGACCTCTAAGCAACTCAATCTTGTTGCCTATATTGGAAGGACTTCAGACAACCAAAATCAACAAGAATAATGGAGAATTGAGTGAGAATCGAAGAGATGAATTTTTTTGAAAATCACCTTCAATGTAGGTTCGGGTGGACACGATCTTGCTCTCAATTGTGCTTGGCCTTGCTTCAGATGCTTAATGGTGTGGAAATGGATCAAGGAAGAAGGAGGACTCTTGGAGTTTCAATCTCAAAACAATTGAGAGATTCAAACTCGATTTTCAATGAAAATCACAAAGCTTATCCTATGAGGGTTTAGGGTTGTTGAATCAAAGCTTGTGCGCCAGGGTCCTTAATTCTAAGCAAGAGGGGCTCTATTTATAGGGAATGCAATTGGTTTCACACCATCCTTTCAAAATTCCAAAAATAGCAATTTGCCTTTGCATGGATGCATGGGCGTGTGATGGGTCCATGTAATGATGCATTTAGTTCCAAAAATGAGTGTAGGCAATGCTGAAGTCGTGTGGAAAGGCCATGCATTCCTATGTGAGAAAGTGGAACTTCAAATCTTCCAAATGATCCTTCAACTTTAAGCCATGCGCAATTCATTCATTCTTTGTCCAAATGGGATAAATTTGGACTTTTTCGAAAGGTTAGATTAAGAGGAACAAATTTCATGTTGAACACTAATTTATTTGAAGCTTGGATCGTGATGAATATTGAGGTGGAAGTTTGGAAACTCAAACATATCAAAAAAAATTCTAAGTACCAAGCCATATGTTCACTTCTTCCACTTTGAGTAACTTTTTTTATGGACCTCAAATGAGAAAGGTTCCTTCATCAAAGTTGTAGCTCCCTCATATTAATTCAAATTGGTCACAAATTTGACCTCATTTGGATTTACCATGAAGGAGTTATGCATTTTAGAAGTTGAGGAAAATCACTTGTTCAATGGTATAGGCCCAAAATGACCTATAATGTTTCCTCATATCACATGTATTTACAAGTTGAATATGCACTTCCTCCAAACATCAACGTTGAAGTAGACATCTTGAATTTTATTATGCAACTTGAATAGCTTTCATCTCATAAACATTGAGCAAGTTATGGTCTTGGGAAGTTGACCTGCAAACTAGGGTTTAGACTAAATGACCTATAATCTTTCACCATAAAAAATAACTTTCCAAGCAAAAATAGCTCTTGACTTAAACATGAATGTTGTTTGGAATATCATTTAGAGTAACTTTGCTCTTGTAATCATTTTAATATGACAAAAATTGTAGGAGATAGGGTCTAGGGAACCCCAGTTTTGACCAGTTGAATTCTTCTAGTCATCCACCATGAACCAATTTGCTAGATTGATATTCTCTTGACTTTTGGGACTCATGGAGGATCATATATGCATAAGATGATGAAATGTGAAGTATCCATTAAAATATTTGATCAATTGGTGAAGAAACTTGTTGAAGAAGTCACATAAGATACCCAGATGAATTAGGGTTTCCAAGGCAAACCAACTCCAAACTCTTGAAGATTTCTTGATCAAAATAACATATGAAGATCATGGGGATTCATATATGAAAATTAGAGCCAAAGTAAACTAATTCTTCATTGAGCTCCTTGCAATGAGGGTCTTAAACCCTAGATGTGAGCTTGATAGAGCATAAATGAGCATGTGCACTACCTACAAAAGAGTTAAACTATACAATGACATATTTTTGGTATTTTGGTTAGCAAAAATAAAGAAAAAATGCAATATGATACAATCAAATGGTGCTTGGTGATCTCTCCGAATGCAAACCCAATGAATAAGGTGTAAGGAGGATGTCAAGGTGTGATCCCAATGCTAGTGCATATGATGAGAATAACATGAGAGATCTTAGGGTCAAAATTGGAGCCTTACACATACCACACACTAAAAGAAAATGGGAGGGACCTATCTCAGTCAGGCTTGTATTGATTCATCTAACACAAGGTCATTGATGAATCAATTAGCATTTATACATTAGAGATTTCATTGGTCAAATGAGGGAATGGGGAAGAATAGAGATGAAGATAAAGAGGGAGAGGGATATAGAAACACAAATTGGTCATGAGAGGAATTTCATTTGATAAAAACCATTCATTCATCTTGTGAGATGGAATGTACATTTTATCAAACCCCTAAATCCAATGGTTTTGATCCAATAAAAGTCAAATCCATCATGACCAAGGCCCAAACAGAAAGTCAAACATCACAAGACCATAAAAATGAATTAAAATACATTTTAATTTGGAAAAAACCTAAAATCCCTTCAATTCAACTTTCAAGACTAAGCATTCTAAAGGCATGAAGCCTAGTTTCTCTTCAATCAATTTTAGCATTCTAAAGGCATGAGGCCTAGTTACTCTTGAACTCCATTAAGCATAGGTGAGGTCCTAATTCTAAGTCCTTTCTCCTTTATGCATTGGGTTCACACAAACAAAGACAAAACAAACACAAGGCAATAGTATATTTACACAATAATATGCTCAAGTGAGCAAGTGGAATGTACAAAGAAAGAGTTTAGAGTAGGGGTCCTTTCAATTCAACTTTCAAGACTAGGCATTCTAAAGGCATGAAGCCTAGTTTCTCTTCAATCAATTTTAGCATTCTAAAGGCATGAGGCCTAGTTGCTCTTGAACTCCATTAAGCATAGGTGAGGTCCTAATTCTAAGTCCTTTCTCCTTTATGCATTGGGTTCACACAAACAAAGACAAAACAAACACAAGGCAATAGTATATTTACGCAATAATGTGCTCAAGTGAGCAAAAGGCAAATGGCGTAAACATAAACATGAGCTCAAATGAGCAAAAGGAAAAGACAATATGAATAAATGAGCAAGAAATTAAATTGCATTAAAGTAAATTGCAAGAATTAAATGCTTGAATTAAAAGTTAGTAGTTAGTAGTCAGTGTTAGTGTGTGTAAGACCCCAATTTTGTCCCTAAGATCCCTCATGGCATCATATCATATCATTTCATTGCCTCAAGGATCATTGTGCACCTTGCCTCCTTCCCTATGGGTGGGTTATAATTTTGAGAGTGATTCTTGATCACCAAGCATGTTTTGCATTTGTATATCATTGTTTTTCTTTTCACTACTAACCAAAAGTACAAAAATATGCCATCTAACCTTTGCCTTGCAGATGAAGCAATCACAGGTCAAAGCAATCTAAGGCATTCATTGAGCAATAGATGGTGGCCATTATTGAGAATTTGGACCCCATAACCATTATCAAGAGTTCACATGAGTCATGATGTTATTTTGAAGCAAAATCCCAAGTGGTAGAGGCTTGAATTTCATCAGAACATTGCCAGGTCATCTGAAAGCCTAAAAAGTCAACTGCCAAGTCAACTATGGATTTGGAAGTGGGAAGTGATTAGAAATACTTCATTCATGTTCAAACAAGTCTCATTTGACATTTCAAACATCAACATTGAAGAATTTAAAGTCAGGTCAAAACTTTCCAAAAATAGAAAGTGACCTATAATTTGAATTTGCCAAAAATGGAAAGGTTTTAGTCCAACTTCAACTTCAAATTACATCATCAAGAAAGCTTCAAATGAAATTTTATTGAACATGAAAGTTGTAGATCTTTCTCTCCCATTTCCAAAAAGTCCAAGATCATCCATTTCTCATGTGTGGTTAAAGAGATATGATCAAAACATGGCAAAGTGTGTATGAAGCTTCAAATGAGCATAACTTCTCAACCAAAGCTCCAAAATGGATGGCTGTTTTTGCATTCTTCTCCTTTTGACCTCTAGTTTCCAAACCATGCATTGCATTGCACAAATTATCATCACATGAGCACTTGCTAATTCATTGGATTTTTGGAGGGAAAACATGAAATTCAAATTTGGTGCATTGTTTAAACATTTCACCATTACCATTGGCTCCAAAATGGATTTTTAAGTGGAAATAAATCAGATTTCGTGCACTGTTCACATGCATATCATGCATAAGGGTGAAAAAGATAATTTGCACATACACCTCATTTTTGCTAAACTCACTTACCAATTGGCTTAAGCATGATTAAAGAGTGATTAACAGGACCTATATAAACCAAAACCCTAACTGTTTTTCAGATTAGCTTGGCATTTTTTCAGATCTAGATCAAAACTCTCAAAATTTTCTCTCAAAAATTTCTTCCAATTTCTTCAAACAAGAACGCATTTCATTGCTTGATTCTTGATCCTGAGGTGTTATTGAGTAACTTTGCACGTAGAACCAAGAGAATTCATGCAAGATTGAAGCATCCACAAAGCTTGAAGCATTAATGGTGATGTCAAATTCTGTTGGATTCGTGCACAATTAAGCTCCAATTCTTCCTCCAATCATCCATACAAGCATCATAGAGGAGATTTGAAGCTATCACAAGCCTTGAATCCATCCAATTCCATATCTGATCTTCAAGAGGTTACAAATCAACTCTCTTATTTTTTATTTTCCTTGCCATGATATTATAGATCTTGTTATGCTGATGAATTTGAGCTTTGAATCATGAAATTCCATGCTGTTTTGAGTGAGATACGAGTGATTAAAGTTCTGATGATGAATTTTCTTCTCTTCGATCCATGCGTGTTTGATTGTTTCTTGATGAAATGTTTGTGGATTATTGATGTATGTTGAAGGCACTACACGATGCTATGCTCAGTTTTGATTTCTGGACACTTTGAATTTTTCTGGAAATTTCCAGATGAAGATCTTCATGATCTTCATCGTGTTCATACATTCTCCAGTTTTCCTGCGAATTTAGCTAGGAAACGCATAGGTTTTGTTGCGGATTTTGCCACGAGTTCATGTGGATTACCTGCGGATTTTTTAATCCATGCACAGCGCGCGTTTTAGGGTTTTAAGGTGATACGGTGCCGTTTTGTCTAAGGCGCGCACATTTGAATTGTCACCTAGTTCGATTCCCAGCCACGCCATATTATTCACATGCTTCATTCATTTTCTCATATATTCCATGCCATGGCTTCATATGTGTTTTTATTTTTTCCTCATCTTGCAAAAATCATATATAATTGAAAATCAATCCAAAAATTACCAGGTTTTTTGCATTGTGTTTCTTTTTCTGTCTATTATTTTTTGATCATTTTTTCACTAATTGTGCTTGGATGGATTTTGTTTTGTGCTAGGGTATGTGAGCATGTATCCGTTTTGTACCTTGCCATGCTTATACATTTGTGAAATGCTGGTCTTTGATCCAATGAATCTGAAAATTTGCATGATGAAACTAGACTCATTGCTTGACATTTTGGTGTTGATTTGGTGTTTTTACCATTTATCATTTCTGTTTTATTATCATGCTAAGTTGGTGTGACAATTTGTGTCACACCTTTTGATGTTCAACTTATATGAAGTGTTTTCCATGCCAAATGATCTCTAATTGTCCTGATTTTTTGTGTGATGCATGTTATGGGTGTTGTGAATGAGCATGAATTTTGTTTGAATTATTTGAATCATTTCTGATTTAGTTGAGATTTTTCATTCTGATTGATCACATTTGAGCTTTAAAATTGCCTTGAACTTCAATTGATCATGAAATGCTTTTGGTATATGATATTGATATGAGACCTTTTGGATTGTTTCAAGATGTGTTTGAAGTTGATTCATGTTAATTTTCAGCTTCTGTTTTGAATTTTTTCTCCATCTTTGACCCTAGGCTTTGGCCTAGTGGTTTACCTCTCACATTTGAGCTTTGATTTCAGGTTGAACATCCAAGTTCCATAGTTGTTGATGCTCCATCACTTGAGCATTGATGTTTGCCTTTGATTACTAATCTTTGTGTGTTTTGTAGGTTGATGTTAACTCATTTGATTTTGACCTTTGGCTTACACATTGTGTACATTGGGACTGTTTGTTGCTTATTGACTGTTGTTTGATTGTCTGAACTTTGTACTCACTTGTTTGATGTTTCCACAAGTACATAAGTTGCTTTAAGTTCATTTTAAACTTTGCTTTGCTTGGTTGCTTAACCACTTAGGTATAACCTCTAATCTTCATGTATTCTGGAAGACCTACTGTTATTGGTAGGCACCTGTCTGAAGTCCTCCTTAAGAGGCAATGCTTGTGATTGTTTACTTTTTGTGCCAAGTAGGAAAAGTCCTCTTATGAGGCAATTGGCACATAAAAGAGATGTGTAATCCATCTCCTGCTATTCAGTGTGTCATTCACCTTGCTCACACAATGTGAGTACTAACCCAAGATCTTAGAGTCAAATCACTTGTGGAGAAGAGTTCCAACTTTCTGAACTCCCACACATTCTATTGTTTAAAGCTCTCCCAGGCCAGGGATAAGAGCTATGAGGCACACCCCTCATCTCCACTTCATCTGCTTCACCCTAACTCTCAATGTTAGGGTTAAGAGCTCAAATTACCCAATTCCAGTTGGCTGTAAAGCCTAACCTTGTATGAGCCTAATTGATTGTATATAGTGTGTGCTAATTGACTTGTTTATTTGTTTACTTGATTCATCTGTGCATATTTGTTTGAGTGTGCCTTTGTGCATTTATCATCATTAATTGTACATCATTTCATGATCATTGTTCATATCCTTGTGACACTTTGTTTGTCCATTGAGGAGTCAATTGTAAGTCCATTTATTGGAAGTTGTTTCCTATGATCTGGTGGGATTTGGAACTAAGACCATTTATTGGCATCCTATTTCCTTGGAGTCGAGTGTAAGACCATTTAATGGCAACTTGTTTCCTCTTGCTTATTGCATTTGTCGGTTGTTTCTTGTGAGGAGTCAATTGTAAGTCCATTTATTGGCAGTTGTTTCCTATGATCATCCCTTGGAGACTAGTACAAGTCCATTGATTGGCATCTAGTATTCATGTTTTGTTTTAGGAGATTGGTGTAAGTCCATTGATTGACATCTGGTATCCATGTTTTGTTTTAGGAGATTGGTGTAAGTCCATTGATTGGCATCTGGTATCCATTTTTGTTTTAGGTGATTGGTGTAAGTCCATTGATGGGCATCTGGTATCCATTTTTGTTTTAGGAGATTGGAATAAGCCCATTGATTGGCATCCGGTATCCATTTACTTTGTTCATTTGTTATTTGCTCATTGCCTATTCCAAAGGAATCACTTGGATCATCTACATATGATCTCAAGAGGTGAACATCTAAGAAGTTTTACTTCCTCACCCTTCCACCTTTTGTTTCTTTAAACCTCCATCTTTGCATGTTAGCCCAAACTTGAAAACTTTGTGCAAACATTATGACATGATTTCAAATTAGAAACCTAGGCCTTAAGCCTCTGATTTTTCAAACTTCATTTTCATAATACTTCTTTTGAATTGAATTCTAATCATACTTTGACCATCTTTTTGTGAATAAATCCTAATTGGTTAATTTCACTCATTCAATTGTTTTGTGGCTTTGTCCATTCTTGATAAGTTTTCATACATTAGCCATAGATCTCAATTATCTTAGTGGTTGATGTTAATCTCACCTTTTGTCCTTAGTGATTGAATTGTAAGACTTCCTTGCTTATTATAGGGTTAACCCCTCACTAGCAAGTTGAAGCTTTTCTCACACGGTGGACTTGTTGTTTGTATAAGGTTGAGTTTTCTCCCGTGGATAATGAAAGACCTTAGGGATTTTGTTTTAAAATGAATTCACCCATATTTTGGAAATCTTTTAGCCGAACTACGAGGTTTTGATCCTGTAAAGGTACGTAGGCAATGGTTATCCATCCAAACACAAAAATAATAACTTGTATATTCTTTTCTCATCCCTTCAATCATGTTTGCACAATAAATATTTCATAAACAAATAACATTTCGTACAACAAGTGTGAAAAGGGCTCCCTAGGAGTACCTAGGACGTTTTGGGTGCCTAACACCTTCCCATTGCGTAATTTACCCCTTACCCCGATCTCTGATCTTTTCATTAGTTTTCTATGTGTAAAACTTTTTAGGCTTTTGTTCGCTTTTTAGCCATTCCTTTGGATAAATAAAAGTGCGGTGGCGACTCGATTCTTAGTATGCTTTGCTTTTGGTTTAATCAATAAATCATAAAGTGACGAATACACCGCTACAGAAAAGTGGCGACTCTGCTGGGGAGGAGTTCCTTGGTGGTTTTGCCTACTTTTCACCCTTGTTGTGTGATATTGTTATTTGTTATATGACATATTTTTGTATAATTTGGGATAACTGTATTGATTGTAATGATTGAATTACTTGATATACAATTGCTGTTTGCTTGGTGATCTCTGTGAGATGAGTTCTATACCCGAACTTTAGTGCACCTTAGGATAGGAGAATGGCATAGTCTCGTTGACTTGTGTGGAGTATTCCTTAGCAAGTTGACTTGCGAGTCCATTCACTTGGTGGAGGTCATGTTGGATTAATAATGTCACACAAGTTATTTGTGGTTAGGCATTATTCTTTCAATCATGTGCCTTAGAAGCCAAGGACCTTAGTTTACCAAGCCCGTCTTGGCCTATTTTTAGGACGTAGTGCGGAGGTCGTTCAGATGTAAGATCTGATGCGATTGTTACGCGATACTACACTCATAAGAGTCTCTCTTGAGAATATTTTTGGAATACGAGTATTCGTTCCTCCGATAATATTCGAAAGATGGGATGATGACTATGGGAACCTCTAGTAGAACATGTTCGGCAGGTTTAAACCCTAGTACACTCCCTTTGGGTGGTTCTTAACCGAGACTCCATGCTCGTGACTCTCAACAAACCCGTTATTCATGGTTGAGTCATTCAGACATCCCTAATATCAATGGAACTTGGGTGTCGGTAAGGTGTAAACCATAATCCACCAAAATGGATGATTGATATTAAGGATGATTGAACCGGTTCATGTATCGTTAATATCAATGGAACTTGGGTGTCGATAAGGTGAAAACCATAATCCACCAAAATGGATGATTGATATTAAGGATACTATGAGCTTTCCCATGACCTTTGTCTGGTGTGCTTTGCTTGATCCTTGAGTGTGATTGTTGCATTCATGCATTCATGCATTCATGCATTCATCTGCATCCATATCATCAAAAAATGAGAAGTTTTTTTTCCAAGGAACTTAAGGGGTTTCTTTGCAAAAATTTTCAGATATGGAAGGCAAAGAATTATTCAAGGAAATATTTCCATAAGCAATAAAATGATTAATATTTCAAAGTTTGCAAATAAAACCCTTGAGTTCCTTTGAAATAAAAACAAAGCATATGCACAAGCATTTCATGCATCATTTGCATAAGCGGGTGTTTGTTCTCAGCCTTTGGTCTTGTGGTCTGATCCCTGATGCTCTTCATTTATTTTGAAGACGCACTTCGCCGGTACTACACCAGAACCCACTTTTCCTGATTGATGGATCATGTTGAGCAAGAGAACTGTGAACTCAAGGAGGAATTTGCCAGACTAAGTGTTGTTGATGGATTTATTCCTGGTTAGCCACTTGTCTTCTTTCTCATACATTGATGCTGAGGATGAAGTTGGAACGCCTTTCCAAGCTTTATCTATAGCGGAGCTAATTGAGAAGAAGTATCCTTCATTTTCTTCCTATCGTGATGCAAAACTGGCCATTGAGTGTGGTGCTGTTGCTGGTTTAGGGAAGATGATTGAGCTTGAAGACAACAAATCCCGGGCTGGCATTGGCTATTCTTCTGGGGTCTTCAACGACAAAGGGTTGTTCAAGAGTGGAGGTTTCATCCACGCCGGTCAGAGCGACGAAACTGCTGCTATCCTGGAAGAGGATGCAGAGGACACTGGCAACTTTGTTATCCCTGGCGGGATCTGCCACAATTGGGTCGCTGTAGATGTTCCTACAGTCATTCATAGATCAGCGTAATATGTTCACATTGTTTGAAAACCCTTCTCCCATGCCAAAAGGAGAAGTGATGACATTGTTGGCAACATTTAATGCAATGATGTGTTCATTCAATAAATGCATGTTAAACATTTGTTTTTCCATTTGTTTTCACTTTTTGCTTTTTGCATGAAATTGGTGATCACAAAAAACCCTAAAAAGCATAAAATCAAACTTTTCATCTGCATAATGGTGGCCTTGTTTGATTTCAAAAAGCTTTTATATCCAAAACCATTATGCAGGGATTTCTAAACCCATTGAACATAATGATCCAACGCCATCTCCCAATTGTGGATTCCCTGTATTCGAAGCAGAGGAAGATGATGTTGAAGGGGATTCCTGACGAGATTACCCGCCTTCTTGAGTATGAAAATAAGATCATTCAGCTGTATCCTGAGAATCAGCAAAACAATCAAACTGGGGCATTACAAATGTAATAAAAAAAAGAAGAGGGTGAAAAACAAAAAACAAAAAAAACAATCAAAAATCAAAAAAAAAATTCAAAATAAATAAATAAAAGAAAATTACACCCTCAAACCCCAAGTTGACTGATGCTGAATGGATTCAGAGTCGTTACGGCCAATTGAATTTGATTGAAGGGAAGCGATTGACTGTCATGTGCCATGGTCAGTTATATCAGCAGAGAATGAAGAAAGCATTCGATAAGGTCAAGCCTCGTGTGTTCCGAGAAGGTGACCTCGTGCTCAAGAAAGTCTTGTCTTTCGCGCCCAATTCCAGGGGCAAGTGGACTCCAAACTATGAAGGTCCATATGTTGTTAAGAGAACCTTTTCAGGCGGAGCTTTGATGCTTACAACAATGGATGAGGAGGATTTCACTCGTCCTGTGAATTCAGATGCAGTCAAGAAATACTTTGCCTAAAAAAAGTATATAAAAGAAAAACAGAATAGCTCGCTAAGTTGAAAACCCAAAAGGGCGGCTTAGGCAAAAATGAGCGTCTCGGTGGAAAACCCGAAAGGAATATCCAGGCAAAAATTAGAGACATGAAAAAATGAATTTGCATCCCGCTATATTGAGTACCTCACCCTGGGGCAATCTAGGCAAAAATTAGGGATTTGGCAAGTAACTACATCCTGATAAGACTTTCTGTTCCACAGTTGTCTGTTTGTCAGAGATTCTCGATTCATCGTCGACTGAAGCTTCGAATACATCGAGATTCAAATTGGTAGAGAAAGGATCATTATGTTCAATGTAGCCCTCTTCTAATATATATCACTGATTTCAAATTTGTACATATCTATGGAGTCTTGCCATTTGCAGACTACTATTCCATCAAATAAATTTGAGCTTTTATCCAATTATTTGCACTCTTATTTGTTTCAATTCAACAAATGTTTTGCATGTTTTAATTGATAAAATGTCATTGTTTAAACAAATAAAATTTTTCAAAATTTGTTGTTTTAAACAAAGTGAACATTCACAATGATGAAAGGATACTCAAGAATTTCTCAGTGCTCTCCCGAGGGTGGCATGATTTCCAACAAGGTAAGACATTTGTTCATATTCCTGGCATGGTTGTATCCTCTTTCTCCAGATTGTTGGTTGGGGTTGTTCCCCAAGCAGAGCTTGTTGTTGGGGTTGTTCCCCAAGCAGAGTGTTTGTTAGGACTTCATGGTCCTCTCCAACAATATTCTCTCCCCAGCATGGATGCTTTCCTTTAGAAGATTCGATAGTTGGTGGGTTGACATCCCGGTACTTCATCACTTTCCTTAGCACAGTCGCTAGTAGATTTGTTGATATGATATACTGCATCTGTGCTACCTTTCCCCATCAGAGTGCTTGTTGAGGTTTTTTTTACCTCCTATCCCTTCAGCAGAGCAGTGATTATTTCCTCCTCAGCGGTTACTGGTTTCCTCTTGGAAGGTTCAGCATTTGGTGGTTGATCACCAGCTCTCCTCCCCATCCCTAGTGGAGCCACCAGTAGATTTGTGGTATGATGGATTGTATCTGTGATGATTTCCCTACAGAATCCCCGTCGGAGTTGGTATCCTCAACAAAGTTGCTTTATGGCAGTTGCTGCCTGCTGAAAATCTCTGTTTCCCCAGTGGGGTCGGTTGGTGATCTATCATCCTTAGATTTAGTTGATTTCCTGATGTTTTGATCCTCAGTAGAGCGGCTTGTTGCAGAATCTACTTTTGTGTGATCTATTTTCCCTTTAGTGGGTTTATCCCCAATGGAGTGGCTGACAGTTTCCCAATAGAGTTGCTTGTGCGGCTAGATTCTACTTGTGTATTCTGTTCTCTTCAGCAGTGAACTCCTGTTTGCCAGTTGATACTAAGGATCCCCCTGCAGAAATCTCGGGATTTCTCCATTTCCCCAACAAATTTGTCTTTGTGGCAGTTTCTGCCTGTTGTGAGCTTTTTGTTTCCCTAGTTGGGTTGATTGATGATCCATCACTTAGAGATTTTGTGATTTCTTTGATATCTCTGATCTTTTGCCTCCCCGCAGATCTTTGCTGTTTAGATTGAAGATCTCCAGCAGATTGGATCTCCAGTTGGATTTCTTGGATCTTCCTCTGGAAGTGTTGTACCGGGCGTTTGGTTCCTAGGCCTGTTTGTGTTAGAAATGTCTGTTTTGTCAGCATTCATCAAACATAAATTACGCATATTCATGCATAATCATAAACATTCAGATATTCATGTTGCATTTTTTGCCATATATCTTTTGTTTGTTGTCTCCTGCTACTGGGTGATATAGGTCTCTCCAGTAGATCTTTTCCAAGCAAATGTCGGGTGTCTAATCTCTAAATATAGAGTCAGCCCCATAAGCAGAAAGTGTTTGTCTTTCCTTCTGCAACTCCCCACTGAGATATATCCTCGTGGATGACGGTTTTTTCTGTTTCCTCCCAACATATATATTGGGATGGATCTTCCTATTGAGTTATATCCTCATTAGGACGAGTCTTAATTCAGTTTGCCTTTTTGGTTTGATCCTGAATTGGCATTTTTTTCAACTGTTTCTTGTACTTCCCTGTGGAATAAATGAATGAATTGCCCAGTAACCGACAATAGTTCTTTTTATTCCCCGGCGGAATCTTTTGGGCCTCTACCCAGTATTCGGTAGTTGTAAGTCCTATGTTCCCCTTGCCTCTTGGCGGAATTTGTGGTTATATACCTTTTATTCCTCGGCAAGAATCGTTTGGGTTTCTACCCAGTAGTCGGTAGTCGTAAATCCTAGTTTTTGATTGCTCCTCAGCAGTTGGTGGTTTGTTATAAACCCTATTTTGTTTCCCGTGCGGAATTGTGATCCTTTCATTCCCACGCGGACGTTATGGTTTTCTACCCCGTATTCGGTAGATGTAAATCCTATCTTTTTATCCTCATCAGAGTTGTTGGCTACTACCCAGTATTCGGTAGTTGTAAGTCCTATCTTTTATCCCCTAGCAGAGGTAACCTTTGCGGTTCATTCTGGTTGATGGTGGATTTTGTGGTCTTCTACCCAGTATTCGGTAGTTGTAAATCTTATGTTGTTGTGGTTTTTATCCCCAACGGAGTCTATGCTTTCTTGTGGATAATTGCCGTTTGCTAGCAATTTTATCCTTAGCCAGAGCTTGTGGTCTTCTACCCCGCATTCGGTAGTTGTAAACCCTAATTTCTCCCCTTTGCAAAGTTAACCTTGTTGTTCATCCTAACCGATGATGGTTACTTTTTGTGGTTATCTTCATTCAATATTCGATGTTGATATTCCCTCCTTGCTTCTGGGTAATTGCCATTTGCCAGCAATTGTATCCCCAGCAAGTCTTTTGGATAATTGCCGGATGCTAGCAATTTTATCCTCAGTGGGTTCTTTCACCGTTTGCCAGTGATTTGTTCCCCGGATCATTGATGTTTATCAATGCATCCCTGTGAGTTCTCCTTCATTTACCCTTTTGCTTGGTAATGATTGTTGCTCCCTTTGATCGGTCATCTTTATATACCTAGTTTTGGTATCCCGATGCCTTTCTTTTCGGATGATTTATCCTTTATTAACCCTGTAACCGGTTGTGGATAATCTTCTCATGCACTCTTCGGTCGAAGCCTGTTGTGTTTCCCCAGTCGAGTAAGATTCATTATTCCTTTGTGGAATTGAATATTTGATATGTCTCTTGGATGATTGCCGGATGATTGTCGGATGCTTGCAATTTGTCCCCTGTGAGTTATCTTTCGTTTACCCTGTTGTTGTTGGTAACGATTGTTTCTCTTTTTGGTTGGTCACCTATTATATACCCAGTAACCGGTATCTCTGGTGTCTCTTCCTTTTTCGAGTGTATTATTCACGTTCTGACGGTAATGAATAATATATCTCATTCACTCTTTGGTTGGAATCCTTTGTTGATTTTCCCCAGCGGAGTAAGATTCGTACTCTTTGTAGAATCAAATATCCATCCTTTGATAAATTTGCGTTTTGCTCTCTTCTGGATGATGAGTGTCTTGGCATATATACCAATTCACGTTTTCGGTAGGTCACCTATTATATACCCAGTCACCGGTATCTCTGGTGTTTCCTTCCATGCGAGTATGTTATCTACGTTCTGACGGTAATAGATAATTTATCTCATGCGAGTATACTATCCACGCTCTGACGGTAATGGATATTATATCCCATGCACTCTTTGGGTTTGTTTCCCAGCTGAGCAAGATTCGTTTTCCCGTTGCGGATTCGAATGTCCATCCTGTAAGTCGATTTGCTTTTTCAAGCCCTCCTTTCGGATGATGAGTGTTTTGGCATATATACCAATTCACGCTTTGGTCGGTCACCTATTATATACCCAGTAACCGGTATCCCGGGTGTTCCCTCCTTTCTGCTCCCTATTATGACCTTGGTCCCCTGTGGAGTCAGATTTTTCTGAGTTGATGTACCTTTTTCAGGTCTTTCTCAGATGTTTGGTTGATTGATATCTCTCACCCTTATACCGGTCTTAGATATTCATTCTTCCTGAGTTTGTTACCCTTATACCGGTAACACCTCATTCTTTGTTGCTTCCCCAAGAGACTCTTTTTGTTAGACCTTCTCTAGTGGAATTTCCGTTGTGATTTTGCCCTTTTTGCTGTATTGGCGTTCCCCAATATATGCAGTTTTCCCCGGTAGGGAGGTTCTATGTGAATCCTTTCCTAGTCCGAGTCCGGATTTTCATCTGAAGTATCCTTTGTGGATAGTTTGAGTCAGCTTGAGTCTTTCCAATGGATGTGTTTTCCTTTGGAGTTCTTCTTTTTCCAGTTTGAGTCCTTCACTACCCAGTGAGGTCTCCAGTCCAGTCGTGTTCTGTTCACGATGTGTCTAGTTGTTTTCCCTAATTCAGAGTCGTGTCCTGCTCACGCATTATTTTTCTTATCCCCATAAGAGTCCTGTTAGAGTCTCTGTTCCTGGTGAGTGTATTACTCCGATGGATCGTCTTTTCTTCTTGGTGCACCTATTCCCCACAGAGTTTTGTTTCTTTTGCATGCATACATTTGCATCATGAGGTCTCTTAGGGACCAAAATTTGTCTCATTACTATTATTTAAGCCCATTCTACCGCGTCGAGATGAAGATTTCTAAACTTCACTTCTCCGGTTAGAATGACCTTAAATAGGGGCATCTGTAAGACCCCAATTTTGTCCCTAAGATCCCTCATGGCATCATATCATATCATTTCATTGCCTCAAGGATCGTTGTGCACCTTGCCTCCTTCCGTGTGGGTGGGTTATCTTTTTGAGTGTGATTCTTGATCACCAAGCATGTTTTGCATTTGTATATCATTGCTTTTCTTTTCACCACTAACCAAAAGTACAAAAATATGCCATCTAACCTTTTCCTTGCAGATGAAGCAATCACAGGTCAAAGCAATCAAAGGCATTCATTGAGTAATAGATGGTGGCCATTCTTGAGAATTTGGACCCCATAATCATTATCAAGAGTTCACACGAGTCATGATGTTATTTTGAAGCAAAATCCCAAGTGGTAGAGGCTTGAATTTCATCAGAACATTGCCAAGTCATCTAAAAGCCTAGAAAGTCAATTGCCAAGTCAACTATGGATTTGGAAGTGGGAAGTGATTAGAAATACTTCATTCATGTTCAAACAAGTCTCATTTGACATTTCAAACATCAACATTGAAGAATTTAAAGTCAGGTCAAAGCTTTCCAAAAATAGAAAGTGACCTATAATTTGAATTTGCCAAAAATGGAAAGGTTTTAGTCCAACTTCAACTTCAAATTACATCATCAAGAAAGCTTCAAATGAAATTTTGTTGAACATGAAAGTTGTAGATCATTCTCTCCCATTTCCAAAAAGTCTAAGATCATCAATTTCTCATGTGTGGTTAAAGAGATATGACCAAAACATGGCAAAGTGTGTATGAAGCTTCAAATGAGCATAACTTCTCAACCAAAGCTCCAAAATGGATGGCTCTTTTTGCATTCTTCTCCTTTTGACCTCTAGTTTCCAAACCATGCATTGCATTGCACAAATTATCATCACATGAGTACTTGCTAATTCATTGATTTTTTGGAGGGAAAACATGAAATTTAAATTTGGTGCATTATTTGAACATTGTGCTATTACCATTAGCTCCAAAATTGATTTTTAATTGAAAATAGATGGATTTCGTGCACTGTTCATGCATGCACTCCATGCATAAGGTGAAAAAGTCAATTTGCACATACACCTCATTTTTGCTAAACTCACTTACCAATTGGCTTAAGCATGATTAAAGAGTGATTAACAGGACCTATATAAACCAAAACCCTAACTGTTTTTGGGATTAGCTTGCCATTTTTTCAGATCTAGATCAAAACTCTCAAAATTTTTTCTCAAAAATTTCTTCCAATTTCTTCAAACAAGAATGCATTTCATTGCTTGATTCTTGATCCTGAGGTGTTATTGAGTAACTTTGCACGTAGAACCAAGAGAATTCATGCAAGATTGAAGCATCCACAAAGCTTGAAGCATTAATGGTGATGTCAAATTCTGTTGGATTCGTGCACAATTAAGCTCCAATTCTTCCTCCAATCATCCATACAAGCATCATAGAGGAGATTTGAAGCTATCACAAGCCTTGAATCCATCCAATTCCAGATCTGCTTTTCAAGAGGTTACAAATCAACTCTCTTATTTTTTATTTTCCTTGCCATGATATTATAGATCTTGTTATGCTGATGAATTTGAGCTTTGAATCATGAAATTCCATGCTGTTTTGAGTGAGATACGAGTGATTAAAGTTCTGATGATGAATTTTCTTCTCTTCGATCCATGCGTGTTTGATTGTTTCTTGATGAAATGTTTGTGGATTATTGATGTATGTTGAAGGCACTACACGATGTTATGCTCAGTTTTGATTCTGGACACTTTGAATTTTTCTGGAAATTTCCAGATGAAGATCTTCATGATCTTCATTGTGTTCATAAATTCTCCAGTTTCCTGCGAATTTAGCTAGGAAACGCATAGGTTTTGTTGCGGATTTTTCCACGAGTTCATGTGGATTACCTGCGGATTTTTAAATCCATGCATAGCGCGCGTTTTAGGGTTTTAAGGTGATACGGTGTCGTTTTGTCCAAGGCGCGCACATTTGAATTGTCACCTAGTTCGATTCCCAGCCACGCCATATTATTCACATGCTTCATTCATTTTCTCATATATTCCATGCCATGGCTTCATATGTGTTTTTATTTTTTCCTCATCTTGCAAAAATCATATCTAATTGAAAATCAATCCAAAAATTGCCAGGTTTTTTGCATTGTGTTTCTTTTTCTGTCTATTATTTTTTGATCATTTTTTCACTAATTGTGCTTGGCTGGATATTGTTTTGTGCTAGGGTATGTGAGCATGTATCCATTTTGTACCTTGCCATGCTTATACATTTGTGAAATGCTGGTCTTTGATCCAATGAATCTGAAAATTTGCATGATGAAACTAGACTCATTGCTTGACATTTTGGTGTTGATTTGGTATTTTTACCATTTATCATTTCTGTTTTATGATCATGCTAACTTGGTGTGACAATTTGTGTCACACCTTTTGATGTTCAACTTATATGATGTGTTTGGCATGCCAAATAATCTCCAATTGTCCTGATTTTTTGTGTGATGCATGTTATGGATGTTGTGAACGAGCATGAATTTTGTTGGAACTATTTGAATCATTTCTGATTTAGATGAGATTTTTCATTCTGATTGATCACATTTGAGCTTTAAAATTTCCTTGAACTTCAATTGATCATGAAATGCTTTTGGTATATGATATTGATGTGAGACCTTTTGGATTGTTTCAAGATGTGTTTGAAGTTGATTCATGTTAATTTTCAGCTTCTGTTTTGAATTTTTTCTCCATCTTTGACCCTAGGCTTTGGCCTAGTGGTTTTCCTCTCACATTTGAGCTTTGATTTCAGGTTGAACATCCAAGTTCCATAGTTGTTGATGCTCCATCACTTGAGCATTGATGTTTGACTTTGATTACTAATCTTTGTGTGTTTTGTAGGTTGATGTTAACTCATTTGAGTTTGACCTTTGGCTTACACATTGTGTACATTGGGACTGTTTGTTGCTTATTAACTGTTGTTTGATTGTCTGAACTTTGTACTGACTTGTTTGATGTTTCCACAGGTACATAAGTTGCTTTAAGTTCATTTTGAACTTTGCTTTGCTTGGTTACTTAACCACTTAGGTATAACCTCTAATCTTCATGTAGTCTGGAAGACCTACTATTATTGGTAGGCACCTGTCTGAAGTCCTCCTTAAGAGGCAATGCTTGTGATTGTTTACTTTTTGTGCCAAACAGGAAAAGTCCTCTTATGAGGCAATTGGCAGATAAAAGAGATGTGTAATCCATCTCCTTCTATTCAGTGTGTCATTCACCTTGCTCACACAATATGTTGATGCATTGTGAGTACTAACCCAAGATCTTATAGAGTCAAATCACTTGTGGAGAAGAGTTCCAACTTTCTGAACTCCCACACATTCTATTGTTTAAAGCTCTCCCAGGCCAGGGATAAGAGCTATGAGGCACACCCCTCATCTCCATTTCATCTGCTTCACCCTAACTCTCAATGTTAGGGTTAAGAGCTCAAATTACCCAATTCCAGTTGGCTGTAAAGCCTAACCTTGTATGAGCCTAATTGATTGTATATAGTGTGTGCTAATTGACTTGTTTGTTTGTTTACTTGATTCATCTGTGCATATTTGTTTGAGTGTGCCTTTGTGCATTTATCATCATTAATTGTACATCATTTCATGATCATTGTTCATATCCTTGTGACACTTTGTTTGTCCATTGAGGAGTCAATTGTAAGTCCATTTATTGGCAGTTGTTTCCTATGATCTGGTGGGATTTGGAACTAAGACCATTTATTGGCATCCTATTTCCTTGGAGTCGAGTGTAAGACCATTTATTGGAAACTTGTTTCCTCTTGCTTATTGCATTTGTCGGTTGTTTCTTGTGAGGAGTCAATTGTAAGTCCATTTATTGGCAGTTATTTCCTATGATCATCCCTTGGAGACTAGTACAAGTCCATTGATTGGCATCTGGTATCCATGTTTTGTTTTAGGAGATTGGTGTAAGTCCATTGATTGGCATCTGGTATCCATGTTTTGTTTTAGGAGATTGGTGTAAGTCCATTGATTGACATCTGGTATCCATTTTTGTTTTAGGAGATTGGTGTAAGTCCATTGATGGGCATCTGGTATCCATTTTTGTTTTAGGAGATTGGAATAAGCCCATTGATTGGCATCCGGTATCCATTTACTTTGTTCATTTGTTATTTGCTCATTGCCTATTCCAAAGGAATCACTTGGATCATCTACATATGATCTCAAGAGGTGAATATCTAAGAAGTTTTACTTCCTCACCCTTCCACCTTTTGTTTCTTTAAACCTTCATCTTTGCATGTTAGCCCAAACTTGAAAACTTTGTGCAAACATTATGACATGATTTCAAATTAGAAACCTAGGCCTTAAGCCTCTGATTTTTCAAACTTCATTTTCATAATACTTCTTTTGAATTGAATTCTAATCATACTTTGACCATCTTTTTGTGAATAAATCCTAATTGGTTAATTTCACTCATTCAATTGTTTTGTGGCTTTGTCCATTCTTGATAAGTTTTCATACATTAGCCATAGATCTCAATTATCTTAGTGGTTGATGTTAATCTCACCTTTTGTCCTTAGTGATTGAATTGTAAGACTTCCTTGCTTATTATAGGGTTAACCCCTCACTAGCAAGTTGAAGCTTTTCTCACACGGTGGACTTGTTGTTTGTATAAGGTTGAGTTTTCTCCCGTGGATAATGAAAGACCTTAGGGCTTTTGTTTTAAAATGAATTCACCCATATTTTGTAAATCTTTTAGCCGAACTACGAGGTTTTGATCCTGTAAAGGTACGTAGGTAATGGTTATCCATCCAAACACAAAAATAATAACTTGTATATTCTTTTCTCATCCCTTCAATCATGTTTGCACAATAAATATTTCATAAACAAATAACATTTCGTACAACAAGTGTGAAAAGGGCTCCCTAGGAGTACCTAGGACGTTTTGGGTGCCTAACACCTTCCCATTGCGTAATTTACCCCTTACCCCGATCTCTGATCTTTTCATTAGTTTTCTATGTGTAAAACTTCTTAGGCTTTTGTTCGCTTTTTAGCCATTCCTTTGGATAAATAAAAGTGCGGTGGCGACTCGATTCTTAGTATGCTTTGCTTTTGGTTTAATCAATAAATCATAAAGTGACGAATACACCGCTACAGTGTGCCATGAGGCAGTTTAGCGCTATGTTAAGCAATCGTAAGTGGACTAATGTAGTAGTCACACCTATCTGAGGTTGGTCAATAAAACTATAAGCAAATAAACACAAGTTAGAGATCATGACTAGTAAGCCAAGCTCCTACAACTTGCCATGCCAAAAGAAAAGAAGAATGACCTTGTATGAATTTCAGGTTCTTTGCTTGACCAAGAAGCAACCTATCTTGGACACAAAGCAATTCACTTGATCTTTGATCAAGATGAATTTGATTTGGATCAAAGAAGGTTAAGCCTCTCATATGTCAAGGCTAACCACAAATCATTAACTCATTGGTCAAAAGAAAAAGAAAAAGAAAAGAGATGAAGATAGAATGTACAAAATGGAAATTCAAATGACATCACCAAAACACAATGATCAAATGTGAATGGAATCAACATCAATCAATGGTGAACAGAAGTGAAATGAAGATTAGAAGTCAAGAAAGGTCAAACATATTTTTTTGTATTTTTTGGAATTAAAATAGTAGATAAAATAAAATGGACAAAGTAAGGTCAAACTTCAAATCCAATTCAAATCAAATTGGATAAGTCCAATTGGATCATCATAAGTCTAACATGGTCAAACAAGGTTTGACAAATTTTCTCAACATTTTTTGAAAACAGAAACTATTTTTAAACAATTAGAAATGAAGAAAAATAACATAATTGGACTAAAATCTCAAATAAATCTCAAATCAATTAATAAATTGATGAGAATATTTTTCATAGACTTATCACCTAAAGATGTTAAGAAAATATTTTTGGCATTTTTGAATATCAAAAGGTATTTTAAATGAATTAAAAACTATTAAAAACAAAATAGTTCACAAAAAATATTAATTGGAATCACAAGAATAATTAAAAATCAGATTATGAAACTAGAATTTAAGAGAAATTTTTTGCAATTGGTCCCATATTTTTGTGATTCTAAATAAAAGAGTTATGAATTTTTGAAAATAAATGGATTTAAAGAAAATAAAACAGAAATTAGAAAAAATAGAAAAATCAGGAGGCATTGGATCATCATTCATTAATTGACGTGGCTAATCTAAGGGACATGAGGCGCGCGCGCATGGTGATCATGAGTCAACAGCATCACACCACGAATTAAAAAGAGTCAAACAAAAGCATGGCCAGGATTAGATCTTATATGTAAGATCCAATGGACACAAGGCCAACCACGTGGGGACGGTGGTGGAAACCATTGTCTTCTCCGGTGAGCTAACTAAATCTGGCCACCAGTTGCAGGTTTTGCAACCTCAACCAAATCAAATGATCCTTATACCATATTAAAGTTGGGGTGATGTACATCACCCCTGTAACCTTGGATTTCACTCAAGATCCCTATGGAGAGAGAAATCTGAGATGGAAAATCCAGGTGTTCAATCTGCAGAGCATCAATTCATGAAATTAAAGCCACAATTGGCTTGCCTCTCACATGAGGACTTCAGAAAACCAAACAAACTCACGCAAAACACAATATATAGTGAGATTCGAAGCAAACAGTTGAGATGGAAACCTTTGAAGTGCAACTTTGATGAGCACGATCCAACCAATCTTTTGCTTGCAGCTTGATCTTGAGGTATGGTATCAGTGCAAGGCTTAGGAATTAGTGTTGAAGATAAACTGATGTTGTTGAAAATCAAACTTGAAAAGTGAAATGAAAATGCAAAATTCCTTTGGTGTGAGGTTGGGATTCAATTCCAGCAGATTTTTAGGCGCCTTCAGGTTGAGACTTGAATGAAGCAATGCATCTATTTATAGTTGAAGCTGCATGGAAAGTGTGATGAATCCGTGTGCATGAAACTTTGGGTCCTCCATGCATGGGCCTGTATAGGCGCATGTGAGGCCCAAAAGCTAAAGGTTTTGCAAGCTGATAGCATTAGGAAATGATTTGGACGTGTGGTTTGCATTACAATTGCTTGTGTATGAAGTTTCATCATGAATTCCAAATTTGTACCTAAATGTTCCCTTCTTCGAAAGTCACCATTAGAAAATCCAAACATAGGCATGTGAGTAATGGTTGGAAAGGTTTTGACATGAGGAAAAAAAGCTATGTTGAATAAAAATCCATTTGGAGTTTGGAAATTTGTGAAAACTGGCCATGAAGTTTGATCTACAAAACATGTCTTTGAAGATTTTGCCAAAAGTGGCCAACTTCAAGCCCTTCTATTTCAATGATTCAAGCCTCAAATGAAAACACCTTCAACGTCAAATTTGTATATATTTTCAAGATGATCAATTTTGACTTAAAGTTTGCATCATTTGGAGTTTTCATTAGAAAGTTATGGGCACTTGAAGTTGGACTTTTTCAAGATTCAATGGCTTTGGTCCAAAGTGACCTATAATGTTTTGTATTATCACATGTGTTTATTTTAGGATTATGAAATTTTGTCCAACATAACATTTTAATTAGACATCTTAAACTTTCCAATGCAATTGGTCTAACCTCAAAATCATACAAAATGAAGGAGTTATGTCCTTGGGAAGTTGACCAAAAATTAGGGTTTCAGTCAAAATGACCTATAATATTTTGAAATGAATGATGACCTTCCAAGTTTCAACTGGAGTTTTGATAAACATGAAAGTTGTTCATATGGTTCGTAAGAACAATTTTGTTCTTGGGGTCATCTTCATTTGATAAACACATTAAGAGTTAGGTCTCAGTGGATTTCAGTTTAGTTAGATGACTTGACTGGTCAACTTCTCAAGTCCAAACTTCAAATCTTGGTGAATTAATGGTTGAGGATACTCACATAGGCTCATATATACATAAAATTATGAATGAAAGAACTTCCCTTGATTGAATTTGATCATAGGTTGACGTTGCTTCATGAGCAAGGCACGGTCAATGCACAGCTGAATTGGGGTTTCCTTGGGAAACAAGCCTCAAGCCCTTTGGTTTATCTTGACCAAATTGACAAATTGAGATACTTGGGAGACACATATGATGATTGAGAGCTTTGGGAACCATTTTCATGCTTGCTTTCATCTTCATCTAGCCACTTCAATGGGCATAGGAGCCTCTTATGAGCAATGGATCACATGATTGCTTGAGCTTCAAAACAAAAGATGTTAGTGACATATTTTTATGCTTTTGGTTAGTAAACAAAATAAGAAAAGCAATAATATACAATTCAATCATGCTTGGTGGTCTCAAACCAACTCACACAAGTCCCAACCCTAGGGTTAAAGAGCCAAGATGCTATGATCTTTGAGGCAAATGCAACGAGCAATGTTATGATGCCATGAGAGATCTTAGGGTCAAAATTAGGGTCTTACAGATGCCCTTATTTAAGATCATTCTAGCCGGAGATATGAAGGTTAAAATCTTCGTCTCGACGAGGTAGAATGGGCTTAAATAATAACAAAGAGACGAATTTTGGTCCCTAAGAGACCTCATGATGCAGATGTATGCATGCAAAAGTTAATACTTTGTGGGGGAATATGGCCACAAAAGAAAAAGAAATCAGGAGAAATTGAAAATTCCGTGAGAGTATAATACATTCCATAAGGGAAACTCACTGGGAGATAGAGACTCTGAGGGGATAAAAGGAATAAAATGCGTGAGCAGGTCACGACTTGAAACTTGCTGGGAGACACGAGGGGATTCCATGAAAATAAATCAATGGAAAGACTCGAGCTGACGCAAAGATGCATGTATTAGGGAATATGCCAATACAACAAAACTATCTACAAAGGATACCTCGGATAAAAAATCCGGACTCAGATGAGGGAATCCACTAAGGGATTCAGTTGAGGAAAACGAAACGAGGTATTACCGGTTACTGGGTAATAAACTCAAAAAGAGAAATATGATCCAAACACCGGTATAAGGGTGAAAGAGCAACACGCTCAGGGAGAAAGAATATTTAAGACTAGTATAAGGGTGAGAGATATCAATCATCCGAAACATCTGAGGAAGACCTAAAAGGCATATTTCAACTCAGGAAAATCTGACTCCGCGGGGGATAAAATGTCATAATAGGGAGCAGAAAAGAGGAACACCAGGGATACCGGTTACTGGGCATATAATAGGTGACCAACCAGGTGTGAATTGGGAACATATCCAAGACACTCATCATCCGAAAAGGAGGGCTGAAAAAAAAAGCAAACTCAATTCACAGGATGGGCATTCGATTCCATAAGGAAATACGAATCTTACTCGACTAGGGAAGAAGGAGACTTCGAGTGAAGAGCGCATGAGATATATTATCTATTACCGTCAGAACATAGACAACATACTCGCATGGAAGATTATCCACAACCGGTTACTGGGTTAATAAAGGATAAATCGACCGAAAAGAAAGGACATCGTGATACCGGTTACTGGGTATAAAATGATGACCAATCCAGAGGAGAAACAATCATTACCAAACAAGGGTAAATAAAAGATGACTCGTTGGGGATACATTGACAAGAAAAATGATCCAGGAGATATATCACCGATTACTAGGTGGTATACTAAAAAACGAAGGAAAATCAATACCGAATATGGGATAAAGATAACCAACAAAAGAAGGGATTACATCTACCAGTTACTGGGTAGAAAACCACAGAAATAGGACTTACAACTACCGGTAACTGGGTAGAAGGCCAGGACATCCTCTGGGGAGAGAACGCACAATTACTGTTTACTGAGTAATTGATCACCTGAACCACAGGGAATGGCAGGGGAAATAACAAGACGGGAGTCAATCCAGGGACAAACCAGAGAGACACAATGAAACAAGACTCAACCCAATGAGGATATAACTCAGAGGAGTAACTCTATCCCAATACACATTTAGGGAGGAAACTAAAACAATAATCATCCATGAGGACATAACTCAGTGGGGAATATAGAGGGAAAGATAGACACTTTCTGCCCATGGGACTGACTCTAAATGGAGAGATCAAACACAAACATCTGCTTGGGGAAGAATATTTCACCGACTAGCAGGAGATAACAAACAAATATATATGGAAAAGAATGCAACATGAATACCTGAATGTTGTAATTATGCAATGTATATGCATGGTTTATGTATGATTAATGCTGACAACCAGACATATCTAACACAAACAGGTCCAAGAATCAAAGGATAGATATTCGGTACAACATCTCAAGAGAGAAGGCCAGGCCCACTAGAGGAAAATCCAATCTGGTGGGGAGTATCTAACCAGGAAACACTAATCACCGCTGGGGACTAAGCAGAATCATTGCAAGGGACAAAGACTACCGCTGGGGATCAGAGACCGCTGTCGGGGATAAGCAAAGGTCACAACTACCAAATGCTGAGGATCTTCCAACAGTTCCCAGGAACATGCCGAAATAAATCTGCTGCCGGGAGCAGGAACAAATTACTCCGCTGGGGAAGCTATAGAGTCATCGCCAGGGATTTGCTGCTGAATAGACAAAAGAACCGATGTAGAGGAAACTCTATTGGGGAGCTCAACATGGATAAGATATATCGTAGAAGAAACTCTACTGGGGAACTTATCAAGGGACAGGATATGAACCTCTGTGGGGAACAACCACCAAACAAAAGTTCAAATAAAACACTTCCCTTTATATGCTGGAGAGATATCTCTACTAATGAGAGAGAACCAAAGCTCCGTTGGGGAAAGACATAACATCTTCACCACCAGACTGGGGATAACCTACTGTGAGCGACCCCATCAGGGATGAGTTACAAGTCAATCTGCTGAGGAGAGGCTATAAGCCAAACTGCTGAGGATTTCCACTCATGCTGGGAAATCCTGCTCACTCTGCGGGAGATTTCCATTTATGCTGAGGGAAAGACCAACTTCCTCGAAAAGATAGCAGATCAATTTTTATCAATCTATAAGGGATTTTAAGTCAGTCCACACAAGGGAGGGCAACCATATAATTGATAAAACACAAATGCTAGACTCAGACTTCCTTGGGGATCTAAGGACGAAGGTATACACATCTCCGAGAGATCAAGGCCAAAACTCCAGACTCTCTTGGGACTTGATAGCGTGTCACCTTTTTCTACGCTTGCTAAGGAGACAACCTGAAAGATGATGAAGAGGATACAAATATGCCAGAAATATGAACAAATGTCTTACCCTTTTGGAGATCATACTATCCTTGGGAGAGCACTGAAGGTGTTCCATTTATTCTTTCAATCATTGTGAATGTTCACTTTGTTTAAAAACAGTTTATAAAAACTTCAATCGTTTAAAACAATGATATTTATCAATTAAAACATGCAAACATTTGTTGAACAGGAACAAATAAGAGTGCAAAGAATTGGATAAAGGCTCAAATTTATTTGATGGAATGGTAGTCTGCAAATGGCGAGATTCCATGGATCTTTACAAATTTGAAATTGGTGATATATATTGGAAAAGGGCTACATTGAACATAATGACCATTTCCCCACCAACTCCGAATCCAATGTATTTGAAGCTTTAGTTGACAATGACTGAGCGAGAAACTTTGACAGATGATGGTTGTAGAACAAAGTCTTGTCAGGATGCAGTTACTTGCCAAATCCTTAAATTTTGCCTAGATTGCCTCAGGGTGAGGTACTCAATCTAGCGGGATATATATATAGATATATATTCATTTTTTTGATGTCTCTAACTTTTGCCTGGACCGTCCTTTCGGGTTTTCAATCCACCGAGACGCTCATTTTTGCCAAAGTCGCCCTTTCGGGTTTTCAACTTAGCGAGCTATTATGTTTTTATTGTTATTTTTTTAGGCGAAGTATTTCTTGACTGCATCTGAATTCACAGGACGAGTGAAATCCTCCCCATCCATAGTTGTAAGTATCAAAGCACCGCCTGAAAAGGCTCTCTTAACAACGTATGGACCTTCATAGTTTGGAGTCCACTTGCCCCTGGAATCGGGCGTGAAAGAAAAAACTTTCTTGAGCACGAGGTCACCTTCTCGGAACACACGAGGCTTGACCTTCTTATCAAAGGCTTTCTTCATCCTTTGCCGATACAACTGACCATGGCACATGGCAGTTAATCTCTTCCCTTAAATCAAATTCAGTTGGTCATAACGACTCTGAACCCATTCAGCCTCAGTCATCTTGGCTTCCATCAAGACTCTCATTGATGGGATCTCAACCTCCACGGAGAGCACAGCCTCCATGCCATATACAAAGGAGAAAGGGGTTTCCCCTATTGAAGTGCGGACAGATGTACGATAGCCATGCAAAGCAAATGGCAGCATCTCATGCCAATCCTTGTACGTAACAACCATCTTCTGGATAATCTTCTTGATATTTTTCAACAACCCCATTCATCTTGGGTCTATAAGGAGAAGAATTATGATGTGCAATCTTAAACTCGCTACACAGCTCTTTCATCATCTTGTTGTTCAAGTTAGATCCATTATCAGTAATGATCTTGTCGAGCACACCATACCGGCATATGAGTTGATTCTTGATAAACTTCAAACCACCTGCTGATGCGGTGCTTTTCGCAAGTATACGAATGCGTCAGAGTAATATAAAAGATTGTCGAATCCACAGAGACCAAGTGTCAATCTATCGTTATCTGTTGTTATGGTGTTTATCAAAGGCAATCAAAATAGGTGTTTTTGGAGTGTGTAATGAAAAGTAAAGTATTGAATAAAGTTCAATTAATAAAGATAGGGTCGAATGTAATTCACATAATCAATTAATAATCCAAGTACTTGCTAATAGAACTACTTATGGGCAATGTTTCCTACTCTGAAAAGAACTAATTTAACAGGAACTATCGCTTTCGCGTATTCAGAACCGAGTTGTACTCCCTAATGAAACCCTCTTATTGTCACTTATAAAAAGGCGCGCATTGCGTTAGAGTAGTAAACCTATTTTTAAGAAATATAGTATCTTGACTAAGTTGAAAAGTATTTTAACTTGGATTTCTCAACCAAAAGAGGTTCTCACGAACCAGACTCTAAACTTATAAGCGCGTCCGAAAATAGTTTTAAAATCTCTTTTCTTCTTAAGTTAAAAACTCCTAATGAACCAAACAAAGCGCTTTCGCTGTTTTTGAAATAGTTAAAAACAATTAAGTTTAAATAGACGTTGGACGGCTTTCGATCTTACCCAACGGAATTTAAGTGCGGAAAAACTTAAGTTGAAAGTTAAAATAGCCCTTAAGCGTTTCTACGAACAATTGTACGGATTATCGGTTCAATTATGATACTTACATTCTAACCTTATAAATTTAGTTAGACATGGTAAAGTAAAGGTGCATTTGAATTTAAATAAAAGTAGTGCGAGTGCGGAAAGTAAATAAAAGTAGTGCGAGTGCGGAAAATAAATAAAAGTAGTGCGAGTGCGGAAAGTAAATAAAAGTAGTGCGAGTGCGGAAAATAAATAAAAGTAGTGCGAGTGCGGAAAGTAAATAAAAGTAGTGCGAGTGCGGGAAGTAAATAAAAGTAAAGCGAGTGCGAGAAATAAATAAAGTAAAGTGAGTGCGGGGAATAAATAAAGTAAAGTGAGTGCAGGAAATAAATAGATAAAGACAAGTAATAAAAACCTGCTCCAATCGGAGGGTTGAATAAATTGCAAAGCGGAAATGAAAATGGCGGCAGGATTGACTTCCTTCCAAAGTGCTCCAAACTCGATTACAGACTCGATCGCAGACTCGATTACACAATTGTGGTAACACCCCAATGCGAAGCGATTACCACTTTAAAATACTAAATATATGCCTAAGTGAAACAAAGTTGCTCTGAGTTTGCCTCTGCTCTAAGTTTGGATGATTGAAAAAGTGATTTCGAGTTTTTATTTATAAGCAAGTAAAAAGATGGAAATGACAAGGATGCCCTTCAACTTGAAAATGGGAGGGAAAACTTTTCCTCTTGTGGCGCCCGCCACAAGGCCATGGCGCCTGCCACAAGGCCAATCTGAGGCGCCTTAGTGGAAGTAGTGGGGAACGTGGCAGTTGAGGGAGGTTGAGCTTGGACACGTCATGGCAGGGTCTATGGCGCTAGCAATGGTGGAAGCCACAAGTACAAAATGCTGAATTTTAGGGTTTTTAGCTCTTTTTCGCTCCTTTTCTCGATCGGGGCTCCGATTAAAGTAAAAACTTGAAAACAAAGAAAAACATAATAATAACACAACAAAATAACAATAAAACAACTGAAATGCATGTGAAATCGGAGTCGAAAATACGGTAAATTTCAGTGTTATCAAACTCTCCCACACTTAAACCTTTGCTTGTCCTCAAGCAAAACATTAAAAAGCTCATAAAAGAAAAACTGGTGTAAATGAGTGCTTCAGGTAAAAATTCTAAGTTCAAGTCGGGATGTAGTGATAGGTACTAACTGAATGAACTAAGGGTATCATGATGACACTAATCTGCAAATACGGACATAAACTTCATTCCTATATTAACCAACCCATATTATCCCACAATACCTAGGCCTGCCTCTTCATCTCTTTTTGTGTCCTTTTCATTCAGGCGCAATCACATTAAGCTCGTTATCCATACATGCTTCATAGTAGAGTGGCTTGTTAGTGATTATGATCTGAGCATGGGGTTTCTGGCACATAAATATGTCTAAACCCTTTTATTGGACCCAACTGTAGTTGTGGGGGATCGGATCGTAATCCTCCCTACCGAGTTCAATGCCAGATACCTCTGAACCAACTAACGATGGGTAAGTTTTTCTTTTTCTTTTTCTTTTTCTTTTTGTAGAAAATTTTTACAATTCTTTGGTTTAAATGACTTTGTGAGGGTCACCTATACCGGAGTTGCCTTTTTTCTTTCTTTTATTTTATTTATTTTATTTTTGTTTTGCTGGATCATTCACTTATTTGCATCGGTCCCCTACGTAGAGGATGCGTAGGCCGGAGCTGACTGCTGAGATAAACTACTGAGGACCAATACGGAAATGATGATTAAGGCCATGGTATATGGGGTTTCGGGAGTGGTTCCTATATTTACGAAGTCTATGGTGCTAAAATAATACTGATGTTTCGCAAAGTTCTCTCAAGTCACCGCATCCTTACTCAAAACATGTCTTTAAAACCTGAAAACTTTCGGAATAACACTGTTTTCTTTTGCAAAAAAATTTCGGTGGGGCTAAAGGTATGGGGAGATTAGATTGTACTAAAGATATACTATATTTGGTGACTCGTCAGACTCATGCATTATACTAAAAAGCGAAATTAACAACTAAAAGGAAAATAAAAATAAACAAGCTATCTAAAAACAGTAAAGAAAAGCGATAAAGGAAAGACGAGAAAGGTAATAAAGAAAAGACGATAGAGTCTCCTCCCACACTTAAATCGAACATTGTCCCCAATGTTTCGAAATAAGATAAGGGAAGAGTTACCTGACAACCTATTACTCACCACTGGTGCCTTCGCCATCTTGAGGTGGACGACGGGATCGTGTACGACAACAATCTCTCTGATCCATCCTCGCCTGCAGGGTATCCTGAGCGGTCCTCACCTCTCGAAGGTTACCCAAAATGGAACCTTGAGTGGCTTCAATGAGTGCCATGTGTCACTGGTGGTAGTGTTGCTGGCGGGCTTGTGTATCTGTGATCGTTTGTAGAGACTGTAGAATAGTGTCATAGGACCTGTCTGTCCTCCGCTGCGACTCTTGCATGAAGCTCATGTTATTCGCCAGTTGTTGTTGGATGGTAGATAGTAGGTCTTCACGCCTTTGCTCTCAGGCCATGTGGTCATGCCACATCTCCTCCGTAATATAAAATCCAGAAGTGGTACCTGCAAAAGAAGAAGATGGTGCGGTGTGTGGTGGTGAAGGATGATTACACATGGGGTACGGGAGATCTCTCTCTCCGATCATATTCATCATCAGTCTCATGTCCCGCCTCATCAGGAATGTTAGGAGGAAGAGGACCCAAAACAGGTGGAGCATCTAAAGCGTAGGTCCAATTCCTTTCATCTCGTACATCTGTACGTCTAGTGCAATGTAAAACAACAGATGGGATGGCTACACCATGAACCATAAGCATATAGCCTCCTTCTCTCCTCAAACGGCACAATTTCATGTCTCTTAGAAATTTTAGGTTAATTGTGCGAGGAGGTAAGGGGTCTAGGGTAGCCATCTCATTGTTCAGGTTAAGCGCCCGAGTAATAGACATAATTAATCCACCAAAAGAAATCGGTCCCGCTTTATTCAAAGTTAAGGTCATATGAGCAAGCATGAACGGGACCGAATTTATTCGTCTATTTGTGAGGCTTCCTTGTAAAAATAGAAGCTCTCTAGCATTAACCTTATTTGGATTCTCCCGGCCAAAAATAGTACATGCCAACAGATATCTAAAAACTCTTATGGCCGGGTTATGGATAGTCGAGACAAGAACTCCCTCAAAAGAATTTATGGAAGTGCTTGACAGTCTCTGCCAGAAGGAGAATATCTCAACTGACCAATCTGAATCCAAAGGGGCCTCACAAATAGCATCGTCCCCATGAGGGATTCCTAACAAGCTTGCTAGTTCATCGGTACTGAATTCATATTCAACAGCAAACATTCTAAATCTGACAGTACCAACTGTGCTAGCAGTGTTAGGATTGACAATATAGATTAAGGAACTCAAAAATTCAATTGTCAATCTCTCATAGGTAGGTTCTTTGTTGGAAAAGAAATTATGCAAACCTAAGTTATCTAATAAATGAAATATGCTATGATATATACCTAAAGTGTAGAGACAGTTTTCGTCAACATACCTTGTCGGGAGGATCTCCCGATTTTGCAACCGTTCGATGATTTTTCTTTGTCTATCCCCCAGTTTCCCTCCCCGAAGAATGAATCCATTAAACTCCATTTGTGTAGCTCTTGAAAAGTGACGAAGAAGATGAAGTGGAATGTGAAACGGTTGGATTTTTACGAAATCCGACGGATGAAAATGAAAATGGAAATCGGAAAAATGATTTGTACGGTGTGGTGATTAGAAAGGTATGAGCTTTTTGTGGGTTCAAGGACGATTTTGCAAGTTGGAAAAATGGGTTTGGAAGGTTGTAAGGTGTGAAAATGGTGAAGAAAGGGGTTCTGCCCCGACCTTTTACAGACGATGTGGCGGGCGCCACAGGGTCTATGGCGGGCGCCACAAGGCAAACTCTGGTTGGGCCGGATTTTGGTCCTTTGGCTTGGGCTTCTCTTGTCTTTTGGCTTTGAGGGGTCCGGATAGAATTTGTCTTGTGATTTCCTAGTATCATTGGCTTGCATAATTTTTTATAAAAGTAAAAGTAGAAATAAAAATAAAATTAAAATTAAATATCAGACTAATAAATAAACAACTAAAATAAAAAATGCAAATAAATCAAACATAAGACATATATAGATAAAAGTAGAAATATCAATGTATAGAAATAGTTTATATAATATTCCAAATACGATAATATAAAATGAGTTTGCAAATACAAGAAATATAAAAAAGAGATAAAATAAGATGAAATGGTGAAATCATATAGTAGGGATGTCGTCTTCCTGACTGGATCCACGGAGCATGGCTACCTCCTTCCTGAGCTCTGCGATCTCCTAATATAAACAGTCGGCTTCGGTAGCGTGAGCGGAATCAGACACTCCCATCTGTAAAGTGAGGTCAACCACCTCCTGTCTAAGCTCTACGATCTCTCTAGGACACTCTGCAATCTGGGTGCGGATGTCGGGGGTCTATAATGAAAGATTATTAGAGAAAATAGTAATCCTGGGAGAAGGCGGTGTAGGCGTGTACTCAGCAATGGGTGGTGATCTCGGCTCCTCGACGGTCTCTCCCTGGCCCTCTAGAGCATAACTCCAATTCGCTGGATCATGCACAATGGTCATCATAGGATCTGGCAGTGTGAAATAATGGATGGCCTCGTTGTCGACCAACAATCGAAACTGACATGGGTGGAAAGAGGCTCTCCTCATCAATCCTCTGGTCAAACAGAAGTCGATGTCCATGATAGTGTACCCACAGTAGATCCGGAGATGTGACAGCTTGCGAGACAGACCTAAAGCGACAACAATCTGCGTGATGATCCCGCCCACATGGATGACTCCTTTAGTAGATCTGGAGATACCGCTGAGACCATATAACAAAAAGTTCCCACATGCTACTGGGCGAGACTGGGATGCACAAAATAGTAGGAAGATCTCCTCTTCACTCAGTAATGTCTCTGCATCCGGTCTTCCCAGGAAGGAATGTGCCAATATCATCTGAAAGTATCTAAAGGCGGGGTTATGTATAACATGAGATAGTTGCAACAGGGATGGTTTAAGTTCAAAATTATTAGCTGGGATGGTTGGGTTTACTATACTAGAACTAGGTTCTTCATTTGATGGTTGAGAGAAATCTTTAAGAGGTCTTTGGTTTTGTTCTTCGGCCATAGCTCTCTTAATTCTATGAAAGAATAAATGTGCGCGAGCGTAACGTTCAGGTTCCGCCAGAGGATATACTAAGCTTAAACTTCCGGTGCTGCGAGTTCTTCGCATTGACCGGCGGGAAATAGCCTAAGTCTAAACGATATAACAACAGGAAAATGAAATTTGACGAAATTGGTCCCCGGTAACAGCGCCAAAAACTTGATGCGGTGCTTTTCGCAAGTATACGAATGCGTCAGAGTAATATAAAAGATTGTCGAATCCACAGAGACCAAGTGTCAATCTATCGTTATCTGTTGTTATGGTGTTTATCAAAGGCAATAAAAATAGGTGTTTTTGGAGTGTGTAATTAAAAGTAAAGTATTGAATAAAGTTCAATTAATAAAGACAGGGTCGAATGTAATTGACATAATCAATTAATAATCCAAGTACTTGCTAATAGAACTACTTATGGGCAATGTTTCCTACTCTGAAAAGAACTAATTTAACAGGAACTGTCGCTTTTGCGTATTCAGAACCGAGTTGTACTCCGTAATCAAACCTTCTTATTGTCACTTATAAAAAGGCGCGCATTGTGTTAGAGTAGTAAACCTATTTTTAAGAAATATAGTATCTTGACTAAGTTGAAAAGTATTTTAACCTGGATTTCTTAACCAAAAGAGGTTCTCACGAAGCAGACTCTAAACTTATAAACGCGTCCGAAAATAGTTTTAAAATCTCTTTTCTTCTTAAGTTAAAAACTCCTAATGAACTAAACAAAGTGCTTTCGCTGTTTTTGAAATAGTTAAAAACAATTAAGTTTA
This sequence comes from Lathyrus oleraceus, assembly GCF_024323335.1. Taxonomy (NCBI): domain Eukaryota; kingdom Viridiplantae; phylum Streptophyta; class Magnoliopsida; order Fabales; family Fabaceae; genus Lathyrus; species Lathyrus oleraceus. The sequence goes on from NC_066580.1 coordinate 268,688,357, forward strand.
AATAGACGTTGGACGACTTTCGATCTTACCCAACAGAATTTAAGTGCGGAAAAACTTAAGTTAAAAGTTAAAATAGCCCTAAGTGTTTCTACGAACAATTGTACGGATTATCGGTTCAATTACGATCCTTACATTCTAACCTTATAAATTTAGTTAGACATGGTAAAGTAAAGGTGCATTTAAATTTAAATAAAAGTAGTGCGAGTGCAGAAAGTAAATAAAAGTAGTGCGAGTGCGGAAAATAAATAAAAGTAGTGTGAGTGCGGAAAGTAAATAAAAGTAGTGCGAGTGCGGAAAATAAATAAAAGTAGTGTGAGTTCGGAAAGTAAATAAAAGTAGTGCGAGTGCGGGAAGTAAATAAAAGTAAAGTGAGTGCGGGAAATAAATAAAGTAAAGCGAGTGCGGGAAATAAATAAAGTAAAGCGAGTGCGGGAAATAAATAGATAAAGACAAGTAATAAAAACCTGCTCCAATCGGAGGGTTGAATAAATTGCAAAGCGGAAATGATAATGGTGGCAGGATTAACTTCCTTCCAAAGTGCTCCAAACTCGATTACAGACTCGATCACAGACTCGATTACACAATTGTGGTAACACCCCAATGCGAAGCGATTACCATTTTAAAAAACTGAATATATGCCTAAGTGAAACAAATTTTCTCTGAGTTTGCCTCTGTTCTAAGTTTGGATCTTCCTCTGCTCTAAGTTTGGAAGATTGAAAAAGTGATTTCGAGTTTCTATTTATAAGCAAGTAAAAAGATGGAAATGACAAGGATGCCCTTCAACTTGAAAATGGGAGGGAAAACTTTTCCTCTTGTGGCGCCCGCCACAAGGCCAATCTGAGGCGCCTTAGTGGAAGTAGTGGGGAACGTGGCAGTTGAGGGAGGCTGAGCTTGGACACGTCATGGCAGGGTCTATGGCGTCACCCATGGTGGAAGCCACAAGTACAAAATGCTGAATTTTAGGGTTTTTAGCTCTTTTTCGCTCCTTTTCTCGATCGGGGCTCCGATTAAAGTAAAATCCTGAAAACAAAGAAAAATATAGTAATAACACAACAAAATAACAATAAAACAACTGGAATGCATGTGAAATCGGAGTCAAAAGTACGGTAAATTTCAGTGTTATCACCTGCCTGGTCACGTTTGCATATGATGCCGCTTCAACCCACTTGGTGAAGTAATCAATTGCTACGAGAATAAAACGGTGACCGTTCGACGCCTTTGGCTCTATCATGCCAATCATGTCAATTCCCCACATAGAGAAAAGCCATGGTGATGAAATAACATTCAAAAGTGTCGGGGGAATATGAATCTTATCCGCGTAAATCTGACACTTATGGCATTTCTTAACATATTTGCAGCAGTCAGACTCCATTGTCAGCCAATAGTAGCATGCGCTCAACATTTTCTTAGCCATGGCATGTCCATTGGAATGAGTACCGAACGAACCCTCATGGACTTCAGCCATAAACAAGTTTGCTTCGTGTCTATCCATGCATCTGAGCAGAACCATGTCAAAATTCCTCATGTAAAGCACATCACCATTGAGGTAGAAACTGCCAGATAATCTCCTCAAAGTCTTCTTATCTTTAACAGATGCACCAGGCGGGTAAATCTGACTTTGGAGAAAGCACTTGATATCATAATACCATGGCTTATCATCTTTCACTTCATCAACTACAAATACATGAGCTGGTCTATCCAAGCGCATCATAGTAATATTGGGGACTTCATTCCAAAATTTCACCATAATCATCGAAGCAAGCGTAGCAAGAGCATCTGCCAACCGATTTTCATCTCGAGGAATATGATGGAAGTCAACCTTAGTAAAGAAAGTTGAAATCCTCCTCGCATAATCTCTGTATGGGATGAGGCCAGGCTGATTCGTCTCCCATTCACCCTTAATCTGATTAACAAAAAGGGCCGAATCACCATAAACATCAAGTTGTTTGATCCTAAGATCAATACACTCTTCCAAACCCATAATACAGGCCTCATACTCCGCCATATTATTCGTGCATTTGAAAGTTAGCCTTGTTGTAAAAGGAAAATATGTGCCCTGAGGAGTAATAATCACTGCCCCAATATCATTTCCATATTGATTAACAGCGCCATCGAATACCATACCCCATCAGGAACCAGGCTCTGGCCCTTCATCGAGCGTAGGCTCATCGCAATCTTTCATTTTCAAATACAGAATCTCCTCGTCTGGGAAGTCGTACTGAAAAGACTGATAATCCTCAATTGGTTGATGTGCCAAGTGGTCAGCCAAGATACTACCTTTAATAGCTTTCTGAGCTCGATACTCAATATCATACTCAGACAACAACATCTGCCAACGGGCGATCCTCCTAGTTAAAGCAGCCTTCTCGAAGATATACTTGATTGGATCAATTTTGGATATCAACCAAGTCGTATGATTCAACATATATTGGCGTAAACGCTTAGCGGCCCAAGCCAAAGCACAACATGTCTTCTCAAGCATTGAGTATCGAGACTCACAATCAGTGAACTTCTTACTCAGATAGTATATAGCATACTCTTTCTTCCCTGTTTCATCTTGCTGACCCAATACACAACCCATGGAGTCATCAAGAACAGTTAAGTACATAATCAATGGCCTCTCTTCAACAGGCGGGGACAAAATCGGAGGTTCAGACAAGTACTCTTTCATATTGTCAAAGGCCTTTTGGCAATCCTCGGTCCTATCATGACGCTGATCTTTCCGAAGGAGCTTGAATATAGGCGCATATGTGGCAGTCATGTGGGAAATAAATCGGGAAATATATTTCAAGCGGCCAAGAAAACCTCGGACTTGCTTCTCAGTTTTGGGCGCAGGCATCTCTTGTATTGCTTTGACCTTGGCAGGATCAACTTCAATACCTCTTTCACTGATAATAAAGCCCAATAACTTGCCGGAACGGACTCCAAATGTACACTTGCTCGGATTCAGGCGGAGTTTGTACTTCCTCAAATGCTGAAAAAGCTTCAACAAGTGCTCTACATGTTCAACTTCTTTTCTCGACTTTGCAATCATATCATCAACATATACCTCGATCTCCTTGTGCATCATATACTGAAACAAGGTAGTCATAGCTCGTTGATACGTGGCTCCGGCGTTCTTCAAACCGAAGGGCATCACTCGATAACAGAATGTTCCCAAAGGTGTGATGAATGTTGTCTTCTCCATTTCCTCGGGTGCCATTTTAATCTGATTATAACCGGAAAATCCGTCCATAAATGAGAAGACATTGAATTTAGATGTATTGTCTACCAACATATCAATGTGTGGTAGAGGGAAATCATCTTTCGGACTAGCTTTACTCAAGTCTCGATAGTCCACACACATTCGGACTTTTCCATCTTTCTTAGGCACGGGCACAATATTGGCCACCCATTGAGGATATGTAGAAGTCACCAGAAACCCCACATTAATTTGCTTCTGAACTTCCTCTTTAATCTTCACTGCTATACCAGGATGAGCTCTTCTGAGCTTCTGCTTCACAGGCACACACTCAGGCTTTAAAGGTAGGAAATGTTGTACGGTATCAGTATCCAGACCAGGCATGTCTTCATATGACCAGGAAAAGACGTCGACATATTCTCGTAGCAACTCAATCAACCCCTTCTTCACAGATTCTTCAAGGAGTGCCACAATCTTTACTTCACGAACACAATCCTCAGACCCCAAGTTGACTGTTTCCAGATTCTCGAGATATGGCTGAATGATCTTCTCTTCATGCTCAAGCAGACGGGTAATCTCATCAGGAATCTCTTCAACATCATCTTCTTCGGCCTCAAATACAGGGAATTCAAAGTTGGGAGATGGTGTTGGATCATTATGTTCAATGTGTTTGATCAACCTGCATAATGATTTTGAGTATAAAAGAGATTTCAGAATTCAAACAAAGCAAATCAATATGCAGATGAAAAGAATGATTTTATTCTCTTTTTAGGGTTTTTTAGTGATAACCAATTTCATGCAAAAAGAGAAAAGGGAAAATAATTTGGAAAACAAACATTTAACATGTAATTATTGTATGAATATCATTTTATTAATGTGCCAACAATGTCATCACTTCTCCTTTTGGCATGGGAGAAGGGTTTTTAAACAAAAGTGAACACATTACGTGGACTTATGGACAACTGTTGGAACATCAACAGCGACCCAATTATTGCAGACTCCTCCAGGGATGACAAGGTTGCCAGAATCTTCCTCTGCATCATCTTCCACTATAGCAGTAGCCTCTTGGTCTTCGACCGTGTGGATGAAACCTCCACTCTGGAATAACCTGTGCTCGTTGAAAGTGTCTGAAGAGTACCCTATGCCAGCCCGAGATTTATTGTCTTCCAGCTTTATCATTTGTCCTAAACCAGTAGTTGCGCCATGCTCAATGGCCAACTTCGCATCATTGTAGGACGTAAATGAAGAAGGTTCTTTCCTTAAAGGCTCAGCAATAAATACGGCTTGGAACGGCGTCCCAATATCATCCTCAGCGTCTATATAGGAAAAGGAAGAAAAATGCCTAACCAAGAGAGCCTTATCCCCCCTATCACCACCAACTTCTTATTCTTAACGAATTTCATCTTTTGGTGTAGGGTGGATGTCACGGCGCCTGCCTCGTGAATCCATGGTCTGCCAAGAAAGCAGCTATATGATGGGTGGATATCCATGACCTGGAAAGTGATTTGGAAATCACTAGGTCCAATCTTGATTAGGAGCTCAACCTCGCCAATCACAGTTTTCCTGGATCCATCAAAAGCCTTGACTACCACTCCACTCTGCCTCATGGGAGGCCCCTGATAAGAAAGTTTCGCCAGAGTGGATTTTGGCAACACATTTAGCGATGATCATGTGTCTACCAACACATTAGACAAGGCATCATCCTTGTAGTTCATGGAAATGTGTAGATCCAAATTATGGTCTTTTCCCTCCTCGAGAAGATCAGCATCGCAAAAGCTCAAATTGTTACAAGCAGTTATGTTTGCAATAATGCTATCAAACTATTCAATTGTGACATCGTGATCCACGTATGCCACGTCCAACACCCTCTGCAAAGCTTCACAGTGTGGCTCAGAATTCATCAGCAAAGATAGGACAGATATCTTTGATGGAGTTTGAAGCAGCTGATCAACAACATTATAATCACTCCTTTTGATGAGCCTTAACATCTCATCACCTTCCTCTTTCAGAATGTCATTCTGGCCAACATGGACAGGAGCTTTAGTAGATTTATCAACAACAAGTTCCGGATTCGGAGAAGGAGAAGAAGTCCCCACAGGACTGGCAGAACTATTAACAACATCAACTCTTCTCATGTCATCCTGGGGTTTCGGCGGCACCGAGAAAACACGACCACTACGGGTCACACCACTGACATCAGATATACTCACAACAGAAGTGGAGGGCAACGACACCTCCTTCCCATCTTCTAACGCAACTGCGTTATACCTGTAGGGAACAACCTTATCAGAAGAGTACGGAATAGGGCCTGCTGGCTTGATAATAAGAGATGGGGAAACCTTCTTCTTGTTGCCATCATATCTGACAACAACAGGTTCTGGTATTCTAAAAACAGGGGATATAACATTCACTTCATCCTCATCACGATTCTGAAGCATCTCGATCACACCTTGATCTAGTATCTCCTGGATGTCCTTCCTGACCTGGCGGCATCCTCTCTCATTGACAGTGCATACTCGGCATCTGTCATGGTCATGCTCATAGTGATTGTATCCCCATAACAGTCTATGCATCTCGGCATCTGTCATGGTCATGCTCATAGTGACATACAGGACTTTATACTTGCCAGGGTAACCCTGAACCATGTTCACAGCAGATTTCCCATGCTCGGGCAATGGGTTCTTCTTTACGTTCGGACCTACATCCTCGAAAAACAAAATCCCGCTCCTCACAAGGTCTTGAACCTTGGTCTTCAGGGGGTAACAGTTCTCTACATCATGTCTGGGAGCACCAGAATAATATGCACAATGAAGCTCTAGCTTGTACAACCACTGAGGGTTGGTTGGTACAGCAGGTGGATCGTGTGAAGTAATCAGCTTCCTTTTAATCAGTGAAGGATAGAGTTCAGCATAGGTCATTGGAATTGGATCGAAAGTGACCTTCTTCCTATCGTAGTTGGTGCTGGTATTGTTGTTGTTTCGAGGCTGGTAGGCCTACTGTTGCGGACAATGTTGTTGTTGTTGATATTATTGATGTTGTTGTTGTTGTTGATAATGTTGAGTTTCCCTGAAGGCAGGTGATATATGAGCCACCTGGTGCTGGTTATTGGCAGGGCGCACAGTCTTCCTCTTCACAGAGGGTCTTCTCTTGACATGGGAGGACACAGCATGTGCCTCTCTCTTCTTCTTCTTTGCAAAAGCCCCATAATGCTTTGCAGAAGAGCCTTCATCTTTGGCCAGACGTCCTTCATGGACTGCTTCCTCTAGCCTCATTCCCATGTTCACCATTTCGGTGAAGTCCGAGGGAGCACTAGCTATCATCCGCTCGTAGTAGAAAGAGCTTAAAGTCTTTAAAAAGAAATTCGTCATTTCTTTCTCTTTGAGTGGGGGCATAGTCTGTGCGGCCAATTCCCGCCACCTTTGTGCGTACTCCTTAAACATTTCCTTCTCCTTCTGGAACATAGCCCTCAGCTGGTCCCTATCGGGAGCCATATTAACGTTATACTTGTACTGCTTGACGAAAGCTTCGCCAAGGTCGTTGAAGGAGAGGATGTTCGCACTATCCAGACCCATATACCATCTGAGTGCGACACCGGACAGGCTTTCCTGAAAATAATGGATGAGGAGTTGATCATTGTCAGTTTGGGTTGACATCTTGCGTGCGTACATCACAAGATGGCTGAGAGGGCAAGTGTTTCCCTCATACTTTTCAAAGTCAGGTACTTTGAACTTGATAGGGATTTTAACGTTGGGCACGAGGCACAACTCAGCAGCAGATTTACCGAAGAGGTTGTTCCCTCTTAGAGTCTTCAGTTCCTTGCGCAGCTCAAGGAATTGGTCATTCATAGCATCCATTTTCTCATAAACATTTGGGCCCTCAGATGGCTTAGAATGATAAATGGTGTCATCGACTCTCGGTAACGTGTGCGCAATGGGAGGTGGCACAACAAGGATCGGGCTAGATGCCGACAAAGAAGCAAAGGTCGGAGCGAGACCCTCTGGCACAAAGTTCGCGGGCATCCCCCAGGGAAACCCAGCTGGCATAGCAGACAGAGCAAAATGAGGACTGGCGGCAGGCACAGTAGAGGAAGCTACCTCTGAGATGACCGTCCTCTAGGGAGGAGTTGCAGGCATTGGAGAAGACTGACTTTGGGCGGCCAGGAATGACTCCATCAGGGTAGTCAATGTAGCTACCTCTTCCTTCAATTCTCTGTTCTTTTGCTCAAGGTGATCCATCAGCTTTGAAGAATTTGCTCTGCTGTTATACCAGTGCGTCAGCTTGTCTTCAAAATAAATGAAGAACACAGAGTTAGACCACTGATTAACAAGCCCTGAATAAAACCTGCTTATGCATATGATGCATGCACTGCTTGTGCATATGATTTTATTTGTATTCAGAGGAACTTTTAGAGATCTACTTGCAAATATTAATCTTTTAGACATGTAAAGGAATATTCATATCAATAATATCTGAAAAAAATTTACACCAAAGAAGTACAGTTTTGGTAACCAAATATAATACAAGAGAGAAGGAAAATGAACATCCTATGGAACCCTAGAAACAATCGTCCAAAGCTCTCGAGACCGGAAGATAAGCTGCACGAAGCCTCTTCACCTCTCTCTCATAGGCTGCCTTCATATCTGCTTTCTCCTTGGCGAGCCGATCATACTTCCTCTTCCAAAACTTGGATGACTGAGGAAGGAGAGAAGTCACCACATCATCTGGCTCATCAATGATTTGATGCTCCAAAAATTCTATCACAGCATCTTTATCTAGGAGTTGCTGAAGTAGCTCCTCTCGCTCACGGACCTAAGCACGCGAACGATCTTCATCTCTCAACTCCTCTACTCCTTGATCAGGGAGGGTTGAAGACCCAACCATAACCATAGGTGTAGGTCTCGGGTAGTCATAGGGCATGCGGTACTTAGAATCTCTCCTCCTCACCCAAGAGGTGTAGGGTTCCAAAGCAATACAATTCTTCGGACCAAGCTCTTTCCTTCCCTTCCTATGAATCTTGCGCCAAGCGCGGACCATCCTACCCTTCAAGTTCTTGGGATCTTTACCCTCTTGAAAGAACACACCTTCTAACAAAATGTTATTAGGTTTATCCTTTAAGGGGAACCCAAGTTGACGGCGAGCCAAGATAGGGTTGTAGTTAATTCCACCACATGTACCAAGAAGAGGTACATTGGAGAATTCACCACAAGAGTCAATGATCTGGACACCATCATATACACGGTTATACCAAAAGATATCATCATTATTGAGAGACATAAGTCTCGTGGACCACCGTTGACATCCTTTGTTCTCCTTGAAGGCGAGCGTCTGAGGCAAGTGCGAAATAAACCACTTGTACAACAGAGGAAAACAACACACAATAGTACCACCACCCTTTGCATTCCTCATATGCAAAGATAAATAAGTGTCACCCAACAGAGTAGGAACAGGATTAAGAGTAGAGAAAATCCTAATAGCGTTCACATCCACAAAGTTGTCGATTTTGGGAAATAACACTAGCCCACATATTAGAAGTACAAATATGGCTTCAAATGCGTCCTCACTCATGGACTTGCCAAATAGAGTAGCTTGGGTGATGAGAGAATCAGATGGGAGACCTTGAATTCAACCTTTGGTAGTCATATGAGCACCAACATCAGATACATCTATGTGCAATAGATCAGCAATCTCTTGGGAAGAAGGAACTCTTTCCAAGCCACTAAATGGAAACTGATCTAGAATAGGTATACCCACAAGATAGACATACTCCTCAAGCATAGGTAAAAGCTGGAAATCCGGAAAAGTGAAGCAACGGTACAGAGGATCGTAGAACTGCACCAACACACTCATCAGACCTTCATCCACCTGAGTAGCAAGAATAGATAGAAGCTTCCCATGGCGAGCTTTGAACTCCAAGGGATCTAATACATAGGATGTCAAACTCCTTAACTCTTTCAAGTCGGGTTGTCTGAAACTGTACTTCTTCGTATTCCTTCTTTGCTTATCCATGTCTAAAAATTTGCAAATAGACCTTTTAAGTTCCTTGAAAATTTTCTCATTGTTGATGATATGCCAAGATGGGCCAGGTAATCTAAAGTCCTTAGCTTCTAAGGTATATATTGGAAAGAGTAATGCCTAACCACGACTACTCGTGTGACATTATTGATCCCAACAAGACCTCCACCAAGTGAATGGGCTCGCAAGTCAACTTGCTAAGGAATAACTCCCCACAAGTCAACAAGACTATGCCATTCTCCTATCATAAGTGCACTCGAGTTCGGGTATAGAACTCATCTCACAAGAGACCACCAAGCACACAAGCAGTTGATATATCAAGCAATTCATACATTACAAACAATACAGTCATCCCAAATTTGCACAAAAAAATGTCACAAGTAAATATAAACATACAATACAACAAAGGCAAAAAGTAGGCTAAACCCACTAGGAAGAAAAATGATCCCCAGCAGAGTCGCCACTTTTCTGTAGCGGGGTATTCATTACCTTTAGATTTATTGACTAAATCAAAAGTAAATCATACAATTCGAGTCGCCACCGCACTTCTATTTATCCAAAGGAAAGGTTAGAAAGCGAACAAAAACCGAGAAGTTTTATCAAATCAAAAACTAATAAAAATGTCAGAGATCTGGGTAAGGGGGTTAGTTATGCAATGGGAAGGTTTTAAGCACCCAAAACATCCTTAGTACTCTAAGGTAGCCCTTTTTGCAAAGTTGTATGGTAGGTTGGTATTTGTGAAAATATTTGTGCAAACATGATTGGGGAGATGAGAAAAGAATATACAAATTATTTACAATTTTGTGTTTGAATGGATAAACCCATTGCCTACGTACCATCACAAAGGTAGGATCAAAACCTCGTAGTTCGGGGTAAAAATCTCAAAATAAGTTGGTGAATTGATTGGCAAAAGCCTTAAGGTCTTTTGTTATCAAAGGGAGAAAACTCAACCTAAACTTTCGCATTATGAAAAGAGTTTTGGAAAATCAAAGGCATAATGCCTAAGTTTCTAGTTTTGAAAATAATGTCAATGTTTGCACAAAATGATTTTGGCTTGGGTTAGAGTGGAGAGAAGAAGAGAAGGGCTAGTCCTAAACATGCAAAGATGAGAAAAGAGAATAGAACCCTTGGAGTTCCTTTCTTGAGATCATAAAGATGATTCAAGTTGCTCCTTCCTTTGAACTTAGCAATTAACTCAAGCAATCAAACAAATACTCAATCAAGCTCCTAGGATCTCCCAATTGGCTTGTCTCTCTTAACTTGGGTGCTCATGACAATGGTCCTTCTAACTATCTCAAGTTTGGGATACCTATCACACAAGAACAAACAATCAAAAAGTTCACAGTGCAATAAGTGGAATGTACAAAGAAAGAGTTTAGATTAGGGGTCCTTTCAATTCAACTTTCAAGACTAAGCATTCTAAAGGCATGAGGCCTAGTTTCTCTTCAATCAATTTTAGCATTCTAAAGGCATGAGGCCTAGTTTCTCTTGAACTACATTAAGCATAGGTGAGTTCCTAATTCTAAGTCCTTTCTCCTTTTTGCATTGGATTCCCACAAACAAAGACAAAACAAACACAAGGCAATAGTATATTTACACAATAATATGCTCAAGTGAGAAAAAGGTAAATCGCATAAACATAAACATGAGCTCAAATGAGCAAAAGGAAAAGACAATATGAATAAATGAGCAAGAAATTAAATTGCATTAAAGTAAATTGCAAGAATTAAAGGCTTGAATTAAAAGTTAGTAATTAGTAGTCAGTGTTAGTGTGCCATGAGGCAATTTAGCGCTATGTTAAGCAATCGTAAGTGGACTAATGTAGTAGTCACACCTATCTGAGGCCGGTCAATAAAACTATAGGCAAATAAACACAAGTTAGAGATCATGACTAGTAAGCCAAGCTCCTACAACTTGCCATGCCAAAAGAAAAGAAGAATGACCTTGTATGGATTTCAGGTTCTTTGCTTGACCAAGAAGTAACCTATCTTGGACACAAAACAATTCACTTAATCTTTGATCAAGATGAATTTGATTTGGATCAAAGAAGGTTAAGCCTCTCATATGTCAAGGCTAACTACAAATCATTAACTCATTGGTCAAAAGAAAAAGAAAAACAAAAGAGATGAAGATAAAATGTACAAAATGGAAATTCAAATGACATCACCAAAACACAATGATCAAATGTGAATGGAATCAACATCAATAAATGGTGAACAGAAGTGAAATGAAGATTAGAAGTCAAGAAAGGTCAAACATATTTTTTTGTATTTTTTGGAATTAAAATAGTACATAAAATAAAATGGACAACGTAAGGTCAAACTTCAAATCCAATTCAAATCAACTTGGATAAGTCCAATTGGATCATCATAAGTCTAACATGGTCAAACAAGGTTTGACAAATTTTCTCAACATTTTTTGAAAACAGAAACTATTTTTATACAATTAAAAATGAAGAAAAATAGTATAATTGGACTAAAATCTCAAATAAATCTCAAATCAATTAAGAAATTGATGAGAATATTTTTCATAGACTTATCATCACCCAAAGATGTTAAGAAAATATTTTTGGCATTTTTGAATATCAAAAGGTATTTTAAATGAATTAAAAACTATTAAAAAAATAATTCACAAAAAATATTAATTGGAATCACAAAAGTAACTAAAAATCAAATTATGAAACTAGAATTTAAGAGAAAATTTTTGCAATTGGTCCCATATTTTTGTGATTCTAAATAAAAGAGTTATGCATTTTTGAAAATAAATGGATTTAAAGAAAATAAAACAGAAATTAGAAAAAATAGAAAAATCAGGAAGCGTTGGATCATCATTCATTAATTGGCGTGGCTAATCCAAGGGACATGAGGCACACGCGCATGGTGATCATGAGTCAACAGCATCCCACCACGAATTAAAAAGAGTCAAACAAAAGCATGGCCAGGATTAGATCCTATATGTAAGATCCAATGGACACAAGGCCAGCCACGTGGGGAGGGTGGTGGAAACCACCGTCTTCTCCAGTGAGTTAACTAAAGATCAACCTCAAAGGCGTGATACACATCACCCCTGTAACCTTGGATTTCACTCAAGATCCCTATGGAGAAAGAAATCTGAGATGGAAAATCCAGGTGTTCAATCTGTAGAGCATCAATTCATGAAATTAAAGCCACCATTGGCTTGCCTCTCACACGAGGACTTCAGAAAACCAAACAAACTCAAGCAAAGCACAATATATAGTGAGATTCGAAGCAAAACAGTTGAGATAGAAACCTTTGAAGTGCAACTTTGATGAGCATAATCCAACCAATCTTTTGCTTGCAGCTTGATCTTGAGGTATGGTATGAGTGCAAGGCTTAGGAATTAGTGTTGAAGATCAACTGATGTTGTTGAAATTAAAACTTGAAAAGTGAAATGAAAATGCAAAATTCCTTTGGTGTGAGGTTGGGATTCAATTCCAGCAGAGTTTTAGGCGCCTTCAGGTTGAGACTTGAATGAAGCAATGCATCTATTTATAGTTGAAGCTGCAAGGAAAGTGTGATGAATTCGTGTGCATGAAGCTTTGGGTCCTCCATGCATGGGCCTGTACAGGTGAATGTGAGGCCCAAACGCTAAAGGTTTTGCAATATGATAGCATTAGGAAATGATTTGGACGTGTGGTTTGCATTACAATTGCTTGTGTATGAAGTTTCATCATGAATTCCAAATTTGTACCTAAATGTTCCCTTCTTTGAAGATCACCATTAGAAAATCCAAACATAGGCATGCGAGTAATGGTTGGAAAGGTATTGACATTAGGAACAAAATCTATGTTGAACAAAAATCCATTTGGAGTTTGGAAAATTGTGAAAACTGGCCATGAAGTTTGATGTACAAAACATGGCTTTGAAAATTTTGCCAAAAGTGACCAACTTCAAGCCCTTATGTTTCAGTGATGCAAGCCTCAAATGAAAACACCTTCAACAACAAAGTTGTAGATATTTTCAAGATGATAAATGTTGATTTAAATTTTGCATCATTTAGATTTTTTATGAGAAAGTTATGGGCACTTAAAGTTGGACTATTTCAAGATTCAATGGCTTTGGTCCAAAGTGACCTACAATGTTTTGTATTATCACATGTGTTTCTTTTAGGATTATGAAATTTTGTCCAACATAACATTTTAAGTAGACATCTTAAACTTTATAATTCAATTTGTCTCACATCAAAATCATACAAAATTAAGGAGTTATGTCCTTGGGAAGTTGACCCAAAATTAGGGTTTTAGTCAAAATGAACTATAATGTTTTGAAATGAATGATGACCTTAAAAGTTTCAAATGGATTTTTGATAAACATGAAAGTTATTCATATGATTCTTAAAAACATTGTTTCTCTTTGGGTCATATTCATTTGACAAACACATAAAACGTTAGGTCTCAGTGGATTTCAATTTAGTAAGATGACTTGACTGGTCAACTTCTCAAGTCCAAACTTCAAATCTTGGTGAATGAATGGTTAAGGATACTCACATAGTCTCATATATTCATAAAATGATGAATGAAAGAACTTCCCTTGATTTAATTTGATCATAGATTAAGGTTGCTTCATGAGCAAGGCACAGTCAATGCACAACTGAATTAGGGTTTCCTTGGGAAACAAGCCTCAAGCCCTTTGGTTTAACTTGACCAAATTGACAAATTGAGATACTTGGGAGACATATATGATGATTGAGTGATTTGGGAACCATTGTCATGCTTGCTTTCATCTTCATCTAGCCACATCAATGGGCATAGGAGCCTCCTAGGAGCAATGGATCACATGATTGCTTGAGCTTCAAAACAAAAGATGTCAGTGACATATTTTTGTGCTTTTGGTTAGTAAACAAAATAAGAAAAGAAATAATATACAACTCAAGCATGCTTGGTGGTCTCAAACCAACTCACACAAGTCCCAACCCTAGGGTTAAGGAGCCAAGATGCTATGATCCTTGAGGCAAATGTAACGAGTAATGTTATGATGCCATGAGGGATCTTAGGGTCAAAATTAGGGTCTTACAGTTAGTTGATTAGAAGTTAGTGTTGTTTTTGCTTTTCAGTTGTTTAAGTCATTCTTTGGAGAACACTCAACCCTCTACTCACAAGCATGGATCCTTGAACCAAGAAATCTTTAAAAGGAAGGAAAAAAGGCCAAGTTTCCACATAATACCATGAAAGGGGGGAGACTTACAATCTCACATACTAGAATGATATTCCTTTTATGTTAAAACTTAGCGTTATGTTAAGCAATGGTAATTGGAATTATGTAGAAGCCACAACTATCTGAGACCTGGAAATTGGAAGGGGGGAGAGATTTAAAATTTAAGAAATGGGAGGAGATGAAGAGACTAATCCTAAGAAAAAATTTAAAACTTAAGAGTTTAAAGGATCTGACCAATGGGATGCAATCCAATAGACAAGAATGTCATATAGAAACCAACTTTTCCTTTGGAGTTTAAATCAAGCAATATCATTAAGCAAGTAGCAAAATGAAGAGCAATGCATCAAATAAAGATACCCAAATCCAAGCTAGCAACTTCATAGTCTTCTTCTTAATCTTCCCATGTATCAGATGGCATACTCCTTGAATGGTTCAGAATAAGGCATTAGACACAGGTTCAAAGTAACATTTGCATCAAGACCATGTAGCATAGGAACTAAAGTAGATCCTAATACTTGTATCAGATTAAAGCTCAAATCACAATCACTTGGTTTCAGAAATGTTGGCATTGGCCAAGTCCTTTTGCATAGGGAATGTTGCCTAATTCTAAGTTCAAAGCTCAGATCAAATCCAACAGTCCACATAAACATTTTTTAGGGTTTTTTGTTGTTTATTAGGTATTTTAAGGTCCTAAGACCACAAACACAAACAAGATACTCAATAAAATATATACAATCACAATATATGGCTCAAGTGAGCAAAGTGAAAATGGCATAAACATAAACAAGTTAAATGATATATAAAATGGCAAATGGAATGGTAAATGACTTGAATTTAAATTGCATAAAGTAAATGACTTGAAATTAAAAGCAATAATAATAAAAGTTAGTTAAGTGTTAGTTGATTAGATATTAGTGAAGTTATGTTTTACAATTGATTAAGTCAATCTTTGGAGAACACTCAACCCTCTATTCACAAGCATGAATCCTTGAACCAAGACATCTTCCAAAGGAAGGAAAAAAGGCCAAGTTTCCACACAATACCATGAAAGGGGGGAGACTTACAATCTCACTTACTAGAATGCTATGTCTTTAGAGTCAACATTTAGCGTTATGTTAAGCAATCGTAATTTGACTTATGTAGAAGTCACAACTATCTGAGGCCGAGAAATAGAAATTGTGGTGTTAATGCATGTTAGATATATGGTATAATGAACCATACTCCTAAAATACACCACACTTAAAAGAAAATGGCAAAAGGGTGGACCTAATCTCATCCATACTTGTATTGGTTTATCAACCAATTAGCCTTAGGATATAGAGATATCATAGATCAATGGAATGAATGGGATAAAAGGGGATTGAAGATGAAGAGGGAGGGGAAATGAGACAAACACAAATTGGACAAGGGAAGGATTTTATCAAATTAAAATCATTCATTCATTTTGGGAGATGGAATGTACATTCCATCAATCCCATAAATCCAATGATTTTAATCCAACAAAGTCAAATCAACCTTGACCAAGGCCCAACAACAATAGTCAAACTCAAAAAGTCAATAAAAATAGCTCAACACAATTTATTCACAATTAAACAATTAAAAAAAAATTAAAAATGCATTAAATTAAATTATGGTTGATCAAAAACCTAAAACCTCTTCAAGACACCAAATAAATGGCCAAGAGATTTATCATAGGTCAAACAAGGTCAAAGGACCTTGGAGAAAAAATTTCATAGTTTTTGGAGACTTAAAATTATTTTTAAACAATTTAAAATATGCACAAAAACGATAAAATCATGAAAAATATTAATATTGATCCAAAAAAATAATTCTAATTCAGAAAATATAAGATAAAAATATTTGAAAATATTTGGTTAAAGTCCCATATTTTTTGGATCAATATTAAAATTAATATGAATTAATGAAAATAAGGCAATTAAAATAAAAATCAGAAATTACAAATAAAAACATGGACCACTTGATCTCCCTCATTAATTGAGGTGGCAGGTCAAGTGGATCTGAGCGCGCGTTCCACCATACACCAGGTCAAATGTCCCACACGCGTGGTAATCACTTTGAACGCCCTAGATGTAAACAAATTAAAAGGATCATGTGGTTCAGAAGCGTGCTAACACACCGCCGGAGCCAGAGCTCCAGTCTTCTTCTGCGGTGGACCTCACTGGACTGGTCCACCCTCAACCATCACCAAAATGAAAACGGAGGACACGAATTTAAAGAAAAAATGCTCAGGAGCTCGAATCTGGCCTCAATTTTGTCTAACTCCAAGTTTATAGAAAGATACAGGGAGTTGAAATTTGAGGATCATGATCTAAGTTGCTTCGATTTGACCTCTAAGAAACTCAATCTTGTTGCCTACATTGGTAGCACTTCATACAACCAAGAATCAAAAAGAATAATAGAGTATTGAGTGAGAAATGAAGAGATGAAAAATTCTGAAAATCACCTTCAATGCAGGTTATGCTTGACCTTGCTTCAGATGCTTGATGGAGTGGAAATGGATCAAAGAGAAGGAAGGACTCTTGGAGTTTCAATCTCAAAAATAATGTGAGATCCAAACTCGATTTTCAAAGAAAATCTTCAAGCTTATCCTATGAATATGAAGGTTTAGGGTTGCTGATTCAAAGCTTGCGCGCCAGGGTTCTTAATTCTGAGCAAGAGGACTTCTATTTATAGCCAAGGAGATCGATAATTGCACACTTCCATTTTTGGCCAAAGTTGGAAATCTCACTTACATGCCTGCATAGGTGTGTGATAGTCCCATCAAATGATGCACTTAGGTCCAAAATTATGTCTAAGCAATGGTGAAATCATGTGAAAAGGCTTTGCAATCGTGTATGAAAAGTGGAACTTCAATTCTTCCAAATGGTCCTTCAACTTTAAGCCATGCGCAATCCATTCATACTTTGTCCAAATGAGATGAATTTGGACTTTTAGAAAGGTTGGATCAAGGGGAGCAACTTTCAGGTTGAACACCTTTTCATTTGAAGCTTGGATCATGATGAATTTTGAGGTGGAAGTTTGTAAAATAAAACATATCCAAAAAAATTCCAAGTATCAAGCCATATGTTCACTTCTTTCACCTTGAGTAACTTTTTCTATGGACCTCAAATGAAAAAAGTTCCTTAATCAAAGTTATATCTCTCTCAGATTCCTTCGAATTGATCACAAATTTTAACCCATTGGGATTTAGCATTTTGGAGTTGTTTATTTTTGAAGTTGACGAAAATCACTTGTTCAATGGTATTGGCCCAAAATTACCTATAATGTTTCCTTTTATCACATGTATTTTCAAGTTGAATTTGCACTCCATACAAACATCAAACTTGAAGTAGATATCTTGAATTTGATAATGCAACTTTAATGGATTTCATCTCATAAAAATTGAGCAAGTTATGGTCTTGGGAAGTTGACCTACAAATTAGGGTTTATACAAAATGACCTATAATCTTTCACCATAAAAAATGACTTTCCAAGAAAACCTAGCTCTTGACCTCAACATGAAAGTTGTTTGGGATGTCATTTAGAGTAATGTTTCTCTTAGAATCATTTTCATATGACAAAAGTTTTAGGAGATAGGGTCTATGGAACCCTAGTTTTGACCAGTTAAATTCCTCTGGCCAACCACCATGAACCAACTTACTAGCTTGATATTTTCTTGACATTCGGGACTCATGGAGGATCATATATGCATAAGATGATAAAATTTAAAGCATCCCTTGAAATATTTGACCAAGTGGTGAAGAAACTTGTTGAAGAAGTCACATAAGATACCTAGATGAATTAGGGTTTCCAAGGCAAACCAACTCCAAACTCTTGATGATTTCTTGATCAAAATAACATGTGAATATCATGGGGATCCATATATGATACTTAAAGCCAATGTAGACCAATTCTTGATTGAGCTCATTGCAATGAGGGTCTTAAACCCTAGATATGAGCTTAATAGAACATATGTGAGCACATGCACTACCTACAAAAGAGTTAAACTATACAATGACATATTTTTGGTATTTTGGTTAGTAAAATAAAAAAAATTAAGTATGATACAATCAAATGTTCTTGGTGATCTCTCCCAATGCAAGCCCAATGAATGAGGGGTAAGGAGGATGCCAAGGTGTGATCCCAATGTTAATGCATATGATGAGAATATCATGAGGGATCTTAGGGTCAAAATTGGGGTCTTACAGAACCAAGCTGAGAAGATGTTGTAGCGGTAAATTCATGACCATCAAGCTATGGATAAGCTTAACGTCAATAAAACCAGAGTCGCCATCGCGCTTTTATTGTTTCCAAAGGAAAAGGGAAAAGTACGAACAACACCCAAAGATAACAAGTTTTCAAATCAAAACTAAAAAAATGCCAGAGATTACAGGTAAGGGGATTGGTTACACAGAGGGAAGGTGTTAGAACCCAAAGTGTCCTAGGTACTCATAGGGAGCCTTTTTTATGTGTGTATGTGTTTTGGCATAAAATGATGTTTGAAATAAATAGAGTGTGGGATGAGAAAAGAATTCATTAATTATATTTTTGTGTTTGACAAGATCTTCGGACTTGTGCCTACGTACCAACATAAAAATGAGGGATCAAAACCTCGTAGTTCGTGGTATCAATTTAAAAGTGAGTGAATTGCTTTTAACAAAAATTTAAATTTAAGAGAGGCACAAAGGGGCCTAAGAGTTTGAATCAGTGTTAGTTCTTTTTGCGTTTTGAAATTTTAAGTCAATATGGTTAAGTTCATTTACAAGTTTGATTTTAAAAAAAAGTTTTAAAGGCAATGGCATAAGGCCAAAGTTCCTAATTTCCAATAAGGTCTAAGTTTAGAAGTCACAAGCAAAAAAGACCTTTAAAGGGGGGAGAGATTTAAAATTTAAGAAATGGGAGGAGATGAAGAGACTAATCCTAAGTAAAATTTAAAAGTTAAGAGTTGAAAGGATATGACCAATGGGATGCAATCCAATAGACAAAAATGTCATATAGAAACCCACTTTTCCTTTGGACTTTAAATCAAGCAATATTAATAAGCAAGTAGAAAAATGAAGAGCAAGGAATCAAATAAAGATAGCCACATCCAAGCTAGCAACTTCATAGTCTTCTTCTTAATCTTCCAATGTATCAGATGGCATACTCCTTGAATGGCATAGAATAAGGCGTTAGACACAGGTTCAAAGTAACATTTGCATCAAGACCATGTAGAAGAGGAACTCAAGTGGATCCCAAAATTTGTATCAGATTAAAGCTCAAATCACAGTCACTTGGTTTCAGAAATGTTGGCATTGGCCAAGTCCTTTTGCATAGGGAATGTTGCCTAATTATAAGTCCAAAGCTCAATCAAATCCAACAGTTCACACAAACATTTTTTAGGGTTTTTGTTGTTTATTAGGTATTTTAAGGTCCTAAGACCACAAACACAAACAAGATACTCAATAAAATATACACAATCACAATATATGGCTCAAGTGAGCAAAGTGAAATGGCATAAACATAAACAAGTTAAATGATATATAAAATGGCAAATGGAATAGTAAATGACTTGAATTTAAATTGCATAAAGTAAATGACTTGAAATTAAAAGCAATAATAATAAAAGTTAGTTAAATATTAGTTGATTAGATGTTAGTGAAGTTATGTTTTTCAATTGATTAAGTCATTCTTTGGAGAACACTCAACCCTCTGTTCACAAGCACGGATCATTGAACCAAGACATCTTCCAAAGGATGTTTGACACCTCCATTTTCAAGGCCAACTTTCTCCATTTTCCAAGCTTAAAATTGAAAAAGTCCCAACATCAATGTTGTTTCTAATGGTGAGGAATTTCTAAAAAGTCAAAGATCACATCATTTGGATGAGAATTGAGGGACTTGCGCATGAGTTATGTCCATGGCATGTTTTTGCATGTTTCAAACTCCATACATTACACAACTTTGCATGGCTTCATATGATGATTTCAGCAACTTCCTTGCACGAATTAGAGTGGATTTCAATCATGAATTAGTCCTTCCCATGCACCCATGCACCCATGAACCAAGGTTTACTCAATTTCATTCAAATTTGGAAATGTGCATTTAAATTTCCTTGTCCTCTAAATCAAAGCACATTTGCTCAGAATTAAGGGAGAACCTTGTCAAAGATTTGCTAGCCATTGCAATAGCCTCACACCATAGAACTCTTTGAAGATTTATTTGAAATCAAGTTTTTATTCAACTCAAGTTTATGAACAGAAAATCTAAAGGTTCATTCCCTTTTCCATTCTATTGAACTTCTGCAAGCAAGAGGAAGAGAAATCACTAAGAATTGCATCAAGAACCAAGCTCAAAAGCTGTTGATGCGGTAAATTCATGACCATCAAGCTAAGGATAAGCTTAACGTCAATAAAACCAGAGTCACCATCGCGCTTTTATTGTTTCCAAAGGAAAAGGGAAAAGTACGAACAAAACCCAAAGATAAGAAGTTTTCAAATCAAAACTAATAAAATGCCAAAGATTACAGGTAAGGGGGTTGGTTACACAGAGGGAAGGTGTTAGCACCCAAAGTGTCCTAGGTACTCCTAGGGAGCCCTTTTTTATGTGTGTATGTATTTTGGCATAAAATGATGTTTGCAACATATAGATTATGGGGATGAGAAAAGAATTCATTAATTATATTTTTGTGTTTGACAAGACCTTCGGAGCACTGCCTACGTACCAACATAAAAATGAGGGATCAAAACCTCGTAGATCGTGGTACCAATTTCAAAGTGAGTGAATTGCTTTTACAGAAAATTTAAATTTAAAAGATGCACAAAGGGGCCTAAAAGAGTTTGAATGGGTGTTAGTTCTTTTTGTCTTTTAAAATTTTAAGTCAATATGGTTAAGTTCATCTACAAGTTTGGTTTTAAAAAAAGTTTAAAATGCAATGGCATAAGACCAAAGTTTCTAATTTGCAATAAGGTCTAAGTTTAGAAGTCACAAGCAAAGAAGACTTTTAAAGGGGGGAGATATTTAAAATTTAAGAAATGGGAGGAGATGAAGAGACCAATCCTAAGTCAAAATTTAAAAGTTAAGAGTTGAAAGGATCTGACCAATGGGATGCAATCCAATAGACAAGAATGTCATATAGAAACCCATTTTTCCTTTGGACTTTAAATCAAGCAATATCAATAAGCAAGTAGAAAAATGAAGAGCAAGGCATCAAATAACGATAGCCACATCCAAGCTAGCAACTTCATAGTCTTCTTCTTAATCTTCCCATGTATCAGATGGCATACTCCTTGAATGGCTCAGAATAAGGCATTAGACACATGTTCAAAGTAACATTTGCATCAAGACCATGTAGCAGATGACCTCAAGTGCATCCCAAAACTTGTATAAGATTTAAGCTCAAATTAGAGTCACTTGGTTTCAGAAATGTTGGCATTGGCCAAGTCCTTTTGCATAGGGAATGTTGCCTAAGTCTAAGTCCAAAGCTCAGATCAAATCCAACAGTCCACACAAACATTTTTTAGGGTTTTTTGTTGTTTATTATGTATTTTAAGGTCCTAGGACCACAAATACAAACAAGATACTCAATCAAATATATACAATTACAATATGTGGCTCAAGTGAGAAAAGTGAAAATGACATAACATAAACAAGTTAAATGATATATAAAATGACAAATGGAATGGTAAATGACTTGAATATAAATTGCATAAAGTAAATGACTTCAAATTAAAAGCAATAATAATAAAAGTTAGTTAAATGTTAGTTGATTAGGTGTTAGTGAAATTATGCTTTTCAATTGATTAAGGCATTCTTTGGAGAACACTCAACCCTCTATTCACAAGCATGGTAATCAGAAGCATGGTCGGAAACGCGCGCTCCACATGTTCTCTAGTCAGCTGTCCCACACGTGTGGTAATCAGAAGCAAGGGACGAGATTAAAACATTTCAACTGGATCCTATGGCTAAGATGTGTTACAAAACATCACCGAAGCTAGGGCTCCGGTCTTCTTCTCAAGTGGACCTCACCGGATTGGTCCATCATCAACCATCACCAATATGAAAAACAAGGACATGGATTTAAATAAAGAATGCTCAGTAGCTCAAATCTGGCCTCAATTTTTTCCAATTTCAAGTATATAAAAAGATACAGGGATTCGAATTTTGAGGATCATGAACTGAGATGCTTCGATTTGACCTCAAAGCAACTCAATCTTCTTGCCTACATAGATATGACTTCAGACAACCAAAAATCAACAAGAATAATGAATAATTGAGGGATAATTGAAGAGATGAAAATTCTGAAAATTCACCTTGAATGGAGCTTCAGTTTGGAACGATCTTGGTTTCAATTATGCTTGGCCTTGCTTCAGGTGCTTGATGGAAGTGGAATGGATCAAAGAAAGGGATGTACTCTAAGAGTTTTAATCTCAAAATAGATGGAGAATTGAAACTCGATTTTCAAAGAAAATCTTCAAGTTTATCCTTCAATGGTGAGGGTTTGAGGTTGCAGGTTCAAAGCTTGGGCATGAGGTCCTTAATTTTGAGCAATGAGGGTCTTATGAGATTGATTTTTGCACACTTCCAATTTTGGAAAATTTTGAAATTCTCCTTTGCATGGTTGCATGGGTGTGTGCTAGGCCCATAAGATGATGTGATATGATCCATAATTGAGTGTACACCATGTTGAAATCATGATAGAAGTCCGTGCAAATGTCTGTGAAAAATGGAAGTTGAAATTATCCAAATGGTCCCTTAACTTACGCCCATGTGCAAGTCCTTCATACTTTGGCCAAATGAGATGATCTTTCACTTTTTGGAAAGGTGAGATCAAGGGGAAGAACTTTCATGTTGAACACTTTTTCATTTGAAGCTTGGATCATGATGAATTTTGAGGTGGAAGTTTGGGAAATCAAACATATTTGAAACTTTTCTAAATCCCAAGTCAAATGTTCACTTCTTCCATGTTTAATAACTTTTTAATGGACTTAAAATGAGAAAATTTTCTTCATCAAAGTTGTATCTCTTTTAAATCTCTTCAATATAGTCAAAAATTTGACCTTATTTGGATTTGGCATGAAGGAGTTATGCATTTTAGAAGTTGAGGAAAATCACTTGTTCAATGGTAGTGGCCCAAAATGACCTATAATATTTCCTCTTAAAAATTGAGGAAAATCACTTGTTCAATGGATTTGGCACATGTATTTGATCATGCAATTTTAATGGCTTCCATCTCATAAAAATTAAGCAAGTTATGGTCTTGAGAAGTTGACCTCCAAACTAGGGTTCAAACAAAATGACCTATAATCGTTCACCATAAAAAATGACTTTCCAAGCAAAACTAGATCTTGACCTCAACCTGAAAGTTGTTTAAAATGTAATTTTGAGTAACTTTTATCTTGGAAACATTTTCATATGAGAAAAATTGTAAGAGATAGGGTCTAGGGAACCCTAATTTTGACTAGTTGACTTTCTCTGATCAACCACCATGAACCAACTTGTTAGCTTGATATTATCTTGATTTTTAGGACTCATGGAGGATCATATATGCATAAAATGATGTAATGTGATGTATCCATTCAAATATTTGATCAATTGTTAAAGAAACTTGTTGAAGAAGTCACAAGATGCCTAGATGAATTAGGGTTTCCAAGGCAAACAAACTTCAAACTCTTGATGATTTCTTAATCAAAATAACATGTGAAGATCATAGGGATCTATATATGGTGCTTAGAGCCAATGTGAATCAATTCTTGATTGTGCTCCTTGCATTGAGGGTCTTAAACCCTAGATATGAGCTTGATAGAGCATAAGTGAATTTCATCAAACTTCATCTCTTCGATTCTCCCTCAATACTCTATATATGAACTCATTTTTGAGATGGTTGAAGTCCTACCAATGTAGGCAATGTGACTGAGTTGTTTTGATCTTGAATCGAAGTAACTCAGGTTGGACACCTCGATTTTCATCTTCACTTTTCTAACTATAGAGTGAGAGTTGGAACAAATGGAGGTGATATCTGTGATCCTTGCAATTTTTCCTTCAAAATGATGTATGATCCATCAATTTCTGGACATGTTTGATCTTGTCAGTCTGGTGACCCTCACCGAAAAAGATGACCGGATCTAGGGCTCTGGTTGTGGTGTGGCAAGACCCCCGCCCAAGGATCTCTCTTCCATGTTTTAATTTTGACCTTTGTTTCTGATTACCACGTGTGTGGCGCATTGACTGAGGTGCGTTGTGGAATGCACGCTTCTGGTCATCAGATCTGCCACTTCAATTAATGAGGGAGATCTGATGGCTCTTGTTTTTCTGTTTTATTTTATTTTTCTAAAATGATTTTTAAATAGTCTTTTCTTCCAAAATTCACTATAAATTCATTTTTTTATCCAAAAATTATGGGACCAACACCAAAAATTCAAAAATATTTTCTTCTTCCCATTCATGATTTAAAATTAATTTTTGGATTAAGTTTGATATTTTTGGTGTTTTTTTAACTTGTTTAATTAGTTTTTAATTACTTTTGACATTTGAAAAATACAAAATAATTTAGTCAGTGGTCCTTCGACCTTGTTTGACCTATGCTAAATTCATTGGCCATTCCTTTGGTGTTTTGAAGGGGTTTTAGGTTTTTGATCTTTGAAAACTTATTTTCTTTATTTTTCAAAATGTTTTAAAATTAGATTAGTTGATTTAATGCTTTGGTGATCTTTTGTATTGACTTTGTGTTGACCTTACTTCTGTTTGGCCTTGGTCTTGGTTGAATTGAACCTTGACTTGGTCAATACCATTTGATTTTGGGGGTTGATGAAGTTTAAAACTTCATCCCTCTGGAAGAATGAATGGTATTTATCAAGTGAGATTCATCCCTTGACCAATTTGGGATCCCCTTCACTTCATTTTTCCATTTTCATCCCATTGCTTCAGCAATCATCTTTTGGCCAATGATTTCTCATGGATCATTAGCTAGTTGGTGTTAGAACAAGATTTTGATTCTGTAATATATCTCTAAGTTTTGATGATAAGAAAGAATGAAACAATTTGGTACCCTAATATTTTTCTTAAGTGTGCAGGATTCTAAGTCAAAATCACTCTAAGGAAACAAATATCTGACATCCTCACCAGTCCAGAAAAGCTGACCTAGCACAAAGAGAAATCAGATCTGACTCCAAACAGAATGCATCTGAGGAGTAATCACATGGAGAATCTGACGTTGAAGTTCAAACTCTAATATCGGAAGATTCTGCAAGAGAATAACTAAAGACTCTACAAGAGAATAACTGAAGACTCTGCAAGAGAATAACTGAAGACTCTGTAAGAGAATATCTAAAGACTGCAAGAGATATTTAAATACTGCAAAAGATATCTGAACTCTAACTCTAAAGACTCAGATCACGCTCACTCTGATACTGCTCAAACATCACCTAATCAAAAACTTACGCTGGAAGTATTCAAATTCTAGTACAATTCCTTTTAAGGAAACAATTGATTATGTTCCAAGACTGCTATGGAAAGGACAAGAAAGTTACTACCATTAACTCAAATAGATGTCATGAAATCTCCTTTCATTTCCCTCCAATAATATCATCTCTAAAGCTATATAAAGGCCTCCTCACAACCTGCTAAAATATTTTTTTAATACACAACAACATTTTCATATCCTCCACTATCATTGTTGTAATATTCAGTTTCCATATAAGAGTTGTTGCTCAAAATTGTGTGGTTGTTGTTTCATTGTTCTCAAAGTGTGTTTACACTGCTTATCTAGAAGCATTGAGTCAAACACTTGTAATTCTTAAAATTGGTTGTAATTCCTCAAGTGACTTATTTAGGTCTATAAACTTTGGAGGGCTAAGAGATTGCTAAACTCTTAGACCTATTTTTGTAATCTGTTGAGTTAAGTGGATTAAGTCCTTATTAAAGGTGAAATCACCTTGGCCAGGTGGACTAGAGTAGCTTTAAATTTCAAGTGAACCAGGATAAATTATGTGTATTATTAATATTTATTTTGTTGTGTGGTGTTGCAATAGTTTTTAAATACTGTGAAAATAATTCAAACCCCTGTTTCTTGTTTTTCTCTATCTTCAGTCGGTATCAGAGCTTACACTTTGTTATTTATTTTTGAATCAAATACATAACCGTGTAGAGAGACCTGGGGTGAGAAAAACTTCATGGATAACATAAATGAAAAAGATAACTACAACGCAAAACCTCCAGTTTTTTATGGAGAAAATTTTGACTCTGGAAGGACAGAATTGAATGTTTCTTCCTAGATTACGATGTTGATCTCTGGGATAAGGTTAAAAATGGTTATGAGATACCCAACTCTGCACTTGGTATTCCTATTCCAAGAAGCATAATGAATGACGATCAGAAGCGTGATTTCAAGAAACACCATAAAGCAAGAACCATTATGTTAAACGCTATCTCCTACAATGACTACGACAAGATAACCAACAGGGAAACAACCAAAGATATTTTTGACTCCTTGAAAATGACGCACGAAGGAAAAAATCAAGTTAAAGAGACTAAGGCTCTGGCCTTAATCCAAAAGTATGAAGCCTTCATAATGGAAGATGATGAAGTTGTTGAAGTGATATTCTTGTAAGACCCCAATTTTGACCCTAAGATCCCTCATGACTATCTCATCATATG
This sequence comes from Lathyrus oleraceus, assembly GCF_024323335.1. NCBI lineage: Eukaryota > Viridiplantae > Streptophyta > Magnoliopsida > Fabales > Fabaceae > Lathyrus > Lathyrus oleraceus. Next base: position 268,715,356 of record NC_066580.1, read on the forward strand.
CATTAGCATTGGGATCACACCTTGGCATCCTCTTTACCCCTCATTCACTGGGTTTGCATTGGGAGAGATCACCAAGCATATTTGATTGTATCATACTTCATTTTTCTTTGTTTACTAACGAAAATACCAAAAATATGTCAATGTATAGTTTTTTGCTTTTGTAGTTAGTATGTATGCGAACATATGCTCTATGCAGCTCATATCTAGGGTTTGAGACCCTCAATGCAAGGAGCACAATCAAGAAATGGTTCACATTGGATCTAAGCATCATATATGGACCCCCATGATCTTCACATGTTATCTTTATCATGAAATCATCAAGAGTTTGGTTACCTTGGAAACCCTAATTCATCTGGGTATCTTGTGTGACTTCTTCAACAAGTTTCTTCAACATTTGATCAAATACTTCAAGGGATACTTCATATTTCATCATATTATGCATATATGATCCTCCATGAGTCCCAAAAGTCAAGATAATGTCAAGCTAGCAAGATGGTTTTTGGTGGTTGACCAGAGAAAGTCAACTCGTCAAAACTAGGGTTCCCTAGACCCTATCTCCTATAATTTTTGTCATATGGAAATGATTCCAAGAGAAAGGTTACTTAAAATGACATTCCAAACAACTTTCATTTTGAAGTCTAGAGATAATTTTGCTTGGAAAGTCATTTTGTATGGTGAAAGATTATAGGTCATTTTGTCTGAACCCTACTTTGGAGGTCAACTTCCCAAGACCATAACTTGCTCATTTTTTATGAGATGAAATCCATTCAAATTTCATGATGAAATTCAAGATGTCTACTTCAACCTTTATGTTTGTAGGAAGTTCAAATTCAACTTGAAAATTCATGTGCCAAGAGGAAAAATTATAGGTCATTTTGGGCCAATACCATTGAACAAGTGATTTTCCTCAACTTCTAAAATGCATAACTCCTTCATGCCAAATCCAAATGAGGTACAATTTGTGACTCATTTGAAGAGGTTTGAGTTAGATACAACGTTTATGAAGAAACGTTTCTCATTTGAAGTCAATAGAAAAAGTTATTCAAGGTGGAAGAAGTGAACATTTGACTTGGGACTTATAAAATTTTCAAATATGTTTGATTTCCCAAACTTCCACCTTAAAATTCATCATTATCCAAGCTTCAAATGAGAAAGTGTTCAACATGAAAGTTGTTCCCCTTGATCTCACCTTTCCAAAAAGTCTAAGATTGTCTCATTTGACCAAAGTATGAAGGACTTGCGCATGGGTGTATGTTGAAGGACCATTTGGATGTTTCCTACTTCCACTTTTCATACACATTTGCATGGCCTTCCAACATGGTTTCAGCATGATTAACATTCAATTTTGGACCTAAGTGCATCACTTGATGGGCCTATAACACGCCCACGCAAGCATGCAAAGAGGATTTTCAAAATTTCTCAAATTTGGAAGTGTGCAAAAATCAATCTCATGGCCTATAAATATGACCCTCATTGCTCATAATCGATGACCTCATGCCCAAGCTTTAAACTTGCAACCCCAAACACTCACCATTGAAGGATAAACTTGAGTATTTTCTTTTAAAATCGAGTTTCAATTCTCCATTTGTTTTGAGATTGAAACTCCAAGAGTCCATACTTCTCCTTGATCCATTTCACCTCCATTAAGCATCTGAAGCATGGCCAAGCATAATTGAAAGCAAGGCCGTGCCAATCTGAAGCTCCATTGAAGGTGAATTTTCAAAATTTTCATCTCTTCGATTCTCCCTCAATTCTTCACCATTCTTGTTGATTTTTGGTTGTCTGAAGTCTTATCAATGTAGGAAAGAAGATTGAGTTGCTTTGAGGTCAAATCGAAGCAACTCAATTCATGATCCTCAAAATTCAAATCTCTGTATCTTTTTATGTACTTGATATTTGACAAAATTGAGGCCAGATTCGTGCTCGTGAGCATTTTTCCTTCAAATTAGTGTATCCACTTTTCATTTTTCATAAGGTTTTGGTTGGACAAGTCTGGTGGCTCTCACCAGAAAAGATGACCGGAGCTAGGGCTCCGGAGATGCGCTGGATCAATCCAGGACAGCTGATCCATTTGAAATGTTTTAATCTCACGTGTCCAAACTGACTACCATGCATGTAGCGCATTTGAATTGTGTCCATGAGGAATGCACGCTCCTGGCCATCTGATATGCCACCTCAATTAATGAGGGAGGTCAGATGACCCTTGTTTTTTTTGTTTTTTTTATTTTTCCATTTAATCCTTTTATCTTGATTAATTCATATTAATTTCATTTTTATTTCAAATATTTTCCTCTTTCATATTCAGAATTAAAATTATTTTTTGGGTTAAGTTTGATATTTTTCATGATTTAATTGTTTTTGTGCATATTTTTAATTGTTTAAAAATACTTCTGACTTTTCAAAAATAATGAAATATCTTGTCTAAGGTCCTTTGACCTTGTTTGACCTAGGATAAATCTCTTGGCCATTTATTTGGTGTTTTGAAGAGGTTTTAGGTTTTTGATCAAACATAATTTAATTTAAATGCACTTAAATTTGATTTTTAATTGATTAATTGTGTAGAAATTATATTTAGCCATTTTTATTGACTTATGAAGTTTGACTATGTGTTTGGGCCTTGGTTAAGGTTGATTTGACTTTTGTTGGATTAAAATCATTGGATTTAGGGGATTGATGAAATGTACATTTCATCTCTCAAAATGAATGAATGATTTTAATTTGATAAAAGTCCTCCCATGACCGATTTGTGTTGATCTCATCTCCCCTCCCTCTTCATCTTCAATCCCATTTTATCCCATCCCTTTCATTGATCAATGAAGTCTCAATATCCTAAGGCTAATTGGTTCATCAATAATTTTGTCTTAGATGAACCAATACAAGTATGGATGAGATTAGGTTCATCCTTTGATCATTTTCCTTTTGTGTGTGGTATGTTTTAGGAGTATGGTTCATTATACCATATCTCTAACATGCATTAACACCAACATTTTTATTGCTCGGTTTCAGATAGTTGTGACTTCTACATAAGTCCAATTACGATTGCTTAACATAGCGCTAAATTTTGACCCAAATGCATAGCATTCTAGTAAGTGAGATTTTAAGTTTCCACCCTTTCATGCTATTGTATGGAAACTTGGCCTTTTTTTCCCAAAGGCATAGCATTCTAGTAAGATGTCTTGGTTCAAGGATTCATGCTTGTGAATAGAGGGTTGAGTGTTCTCCAAAGAATGACTTAATCAATTGAAAAGCAAAACTTCACTAACATCTAATCAATTAACATTTGACTAAATTTTATTAATCTTGCTTTTATTTTCAACTCATTTACTTCATACAATTTAAATTCAAGCCATTTACCATTTCATTTGTCATTTACATATCATTTAACTTGTTTATGTTTATGCCATTTTCACTTTGCTCACTTGAGCCATATATTGTGGTTGTATATATTTGTTTGTGTATGTTGTTTGTGTTTGTGGTCTTCGGATCTTAAGATACTTAATAAACAACAAAAACCCTAAAAAATGTTTCTGTGGACTATTGGATTTGATTTGAGCTTTGGCCTTAGAATTAGGCAACATTCCCTACGCAAAAGGACTTGGCCAATGCCAACTTTTCTGAGACCAAGTTATTGTGAGTTGAGCTTCCATCTGATGCAAGTATTGGGATCCACCTGAATTCATCTCCTACATGGTCTTGATGCAAAGGTTACTTTGAACCTGTGTCTAATGCCTTATTCTGAGCCAATCAAGGAGTAGTTCATCTGATACATGGGAAGATTAAGAAGAAGACTGTGACTTTTCTTGCTTGGATGTGACTATCTTTATTTGATGTCTTGGTCTTCATCTTGCTACTTGTTTATTGATATTGCTTGATTCTAAAGTCCAAAGGAAAAGTGGGTTTCTATATGACATTCTTGACTATTGGATTTCATCCAATTGGTCAGATCTTTTCAACTCTTAACTTTTAATTTTATGCTTAGGATTAGTCTCTTCATCTCCTCCCACTTCTTAAATTTCAAAATCTCTCCCCCTTTTCAAAAAAAATCTTTGTTTGTGATTTCAAACTTAGACTCTTTTGGAAATTAGAATCTTTGGCCTTATGCCATTGCATTTTTTAAACTTTTTTTCTTAAAACAAACTTGTAAATGAATCTAACCATATTGACTAAGAATTTCAAAAGACAAAAAGAACTAACACTCATTCAAATTCTTTTAGGCCCTTTATGCCTCTTTTAAACTAAAATCTTTACTAAAAAAAAGCAATCAACTCATTTTGAAATTGTTAGCACGAACTACGAGGTTTTGATCCCTCATTTTTAAGTTGGTATGTAGGCACAAGTTTGAAGGTCTTGACAAACACAAAAATATAATCAATGAATTCTTTTCTCATCCCCACACTCTATTTATTGCAAACATCTTTTATACCAAAAACACATACACACATAAAAAAAGGGCTCCCTAGGAGTACCTAGGACACTTTGGATGATAACACATTCCCTCTGTGTAACCAACCCTCTTACCTATAATCTCTGGCATTTTATTAGTTTTGATTTGAAAACTTCTTATCTTTGGGTTTTGTTCGTACTTTTCCCTTTTTCTTTGGAAACAATAAAGTGCGGTGGTGACTCTGGTTTTATTGACGTTAAGTTTACCCATATCTTAATGGTCATGAATTTACCCTACAGTTCTCAAGATTCCAAACCTTAGTTACAAGACTCAGGGTTCTGGACAAAGGATATACTACAACAGATCACGTCAAGAAGATAATCAGAAGTCTTCCAAAGAAGTGGAGACTTATGCTTACAATTCTGAAGTTATCCAAGGCTCTGAAAAGCATATGTCTTAAAGAACTTATCAGCTCCCTAATAAGTCATGAAATAGAGCTAGAAGAAGATGAACCATAAAAGAAAAGAAAACTTGTTGGTCTAAAGTCTAGATCAGAAAGAAGAAAGCCAGAAAGGAACAAAGCCTTTCAAGCTGAAGAGGAAGAAGATGATGACTCTGAGAATGAAGATTATGATGATGAAGAAGAATTATCTCTTCTTTCTAGAAGAATCAAGCAGCTCTGGAGAAAAAGATAAAACAACTTCAGAAGGCCCAGGCAGAAGGGAGAATGTCCATATTCAACCTCCAAAGGAATACCCAACAAGGAAGTAACGTGTTATGAATGTAAAGAGCTTGAACACTAGAAAAATCAATTTCTAAAGCTAAAGAAGGATAGCTCCAGAAAGGAAAGCTTGAAAAAGAACTCATTCAAAGCAAAGAAGAAAAGACTCACGTCAAAATGGGACGACTCTGAATTTGAAGCTTCAGAACTTGATTCTGAAGAGAAGCGAGCAAACTTAGCATTCATGGACACTACCTCTGGAAGTTCATCTGAAACAGAGTCTGACTCTGAAGAGGTATTCTCTGACTTTTCTCATTCTGATCTGGAAGCTTGTCTGTCAAAATTTCTGAGCTTGTATCAAAAGCTTCGACAAAAATTCAAGAACCTGAAAAAGGTTCATGAAGAGACTGTTGAAGAATGTGATAAGTTTGAGAAAGAAGTTTCTTGAAAGAGAAAATGAATTTTCAACCAAGAAATGTTCAAAACTTGAAGAAACTATGTCTAAAGCTTCACCAACTTCTAACACTATCATATACAAATATGAAAAAGCTTTTTAGAAGTTTCTAAACAATGGTCTAGAAAGAAGCAAAATGGCTTCTATGATCTATGGTGTAAGTCATAATAGAAAAAGAGGAATTGGTTATGACTCTGATGAAGATGATTTGAAACCTTCTATAGAAAACAAATCAAAATCTCCTTTTTCTTATCACTATACACCTGCACAGACATAGAAGTTCAGCAACGCTAGAAAATCCAAAGCTTTCAGAAACTCTGGGAGAACTAATCCTAAAGGACCCAAAAGATTCTGGGTACCAAAAGATAAAATAGTGTATATTCCAGATATCATGTGCAGCAGAGTTAAAACACCAATCATGGTACCTGGACTTTGGATGCTCGCTACACATGACGGGAAGAAAGCATATGTTCCAAAACCTGGAACTTAAAGATGCTAGTATCGTGGGCTTTGAAGGAAATCATAAAGAAAGAATCAGAGGATCTGGAACAGTTGGTAACGGATCTCTTCCCTCTATTTCTGATGTCCTTTATGTTGAGGGATTAATACATAATCTGTTATCCATAAGTCAATTAAGTGATAACAATTATGATATTATGTTTAATCAAAAAACATGCAAAGTTGTTAATCAAAAAATTGGCACAGTCCTTTTCACTGGAAAGAGAAAAAAAAATCTAAAAAATAAAACTTTCATATTTGAAAAACCAAAACGTAAAATGCTTGATGTCTGTTAATGAAAACTAATGGGTGTGGCATAGACGCTTTGGTCACATTAGCTTGAGGAGGATTTCTCAGCTAAATAAACTTGAGTTAGTCAGAGGCCTACCTAAGCTGAAATTTTCTTCAGATGCTCTTTATGAAGCATGTTAGAAAGGGAAATTTTCTAAAACCACTTTCAAAACAAAAAAATTTGTTTCCACCTCTAAACCACTAGAACTTCTAGACATTGATCTTTTTGGACCTGTCAAGACAATGCCAGTCAATGGAAAGAAGTATGAACTTGTCATTGTTGATGATTATAGTCGTTGGACATGGGTGAAATTCTTAAGGCACAAGAATGAGACACATTTTGTGTTCACCAGTTTCTGTTCAAAAGTGCAAAATGTGTAGAACTTGTCACTACTTTGCGTCTAGATATATTATTCAACGTATGTCTATGTGATAGATTTTAGTTAGATCCAAGGGAATCTCACTTAACTGCTGTTAAGAGAATCCTTAGGTATCTGAAAGGAACACCTAACCTTGGCTTGATGTATAAGAAAACGTCAGAGTACATGCTTTTTGGGTATTGTGATGCAGATTATGATGGAGATAGATTAGAATGCAAAAGCACATCTGGGAATGGTCAGTTTCTGGGAGGAAACCTCGTCTGATGGACAAGAAAAGGACAATCAACAATTACACTATCAACTACAGAAGTAGAGTATATCTCAACTTCACTGTGCAACACTCAGATGCTCTGAATGAGGAATCAGCTTGAGGAATTTCAGATTTATGAGAGTAACACCCCTATCTTTTGTGATAATACTATTGTCATATGCTTAATTAAGAATCCAGTTTTACATTCAAGAGCGAAACACATAGAAATTAAACACCATTTTAGTAGAGATCATGTTCAGAAAGGGACAATTACTTTAAAATTTATAGATACATACCATTAATGGCAGATATCTTTACAAAACCCTTAGCTGAAGACAGATTTCTTTTCATTTTGAAAATTTTTAATATGGAAGATTGCCCAAAATGACTCTGAACATGTGCTTCTCATCTCTGATGTAAAATTAGACTCTGACTCAAGCATATGATATTTATCTGATTCTGGTTCTGATACTTCTACAAGTTAGAAGATATCTTTATCAGAAACCTTCTTAGTTAGAAACCTTTTGGTACTCTTGACTCCAGAAACATCAACATGTGGTCCCTCAAACGTGTCGCTCTGGATCTTCTAGACACATGTCTAGCTCAGAACTCAAGGGCCAAACTGTTGAGATCCCCTCGAGCAGTGTGTGAATCTTGAGATAAGACCCCCATCATTAGCTGCATTTAATTCTTCCCGCACTTATAAAAACTCGATTTTTAGCAAATAATTAATTTTTATGTTCCCCCCATCATTAGCTGTCATTTAGCTCACTTGAGCCTTAGAATTAGGCAACATTCCCTATGCAAAAGGACCTGGCCAATGCCAACTTTTCTGAGACCAAGTTATTGTGAGTTGAGCTTCCATCTGATGCAAGTATTGGGATCCACCTGAATTCATATGCTACATGGTCTTTATGCAAATTTTACTTTGAACTTGTGCCTAATGCCTTATTCTGAGCTAATCCAGGAGTAGTTCATCTGATACATGGGAAGATTAAGAAGAAGACTGTAAATTTGCTTGCTTGGATGTGGCTATCTTTATTTGATGCCTTGCTCTTCATCTTGCTACTTGTTTATTGATATTGCTTGATTCTAACGTCCAAAAGAAAAGTGGGTTTCTATATGACATTCTTGTCTATTGGATTGCATCCCATTTGTCAGATCTTTTCAACCCTTAACTTTTAATTTTATGCTTAGGATTAGTCTTTTCATCTCCTCCCACTTCTTAAATTTCAAAATCTCTCCCCCTTTTCAAAAACTTTCTTTGTTTGTGATTTCAAACTTAGACTCTTTTGCAAATTAGAAACTTTGGCCTTATGCCATTACTTTTTTTAAAACTTTTTTTTCTTAAATCAAACATGTAAATGAATCCAACTATATTGACTAAAAATTGCAAAAGACAAAAAGAACTAACACTCATTCAAATTCTTTTAGGCCCTTTGTGCCTCTTTTAAGCTTAAATTTTATTTTATTTTTAAAAAGCAATCAACTCATTTTGAAATTGTTACCACAAACTACGAAGTTTTGATCCCTCATTTTTATGTTGGTACGTAGGCACAAGTCCGAAGGTCTTGTCAAACACAAAAATATAATCAATGAATTCTTTTCTCATCCCCACACTCTATTTATTGCAAACATCACTTTTATACCAAAATACATACACACATAAAAAAGGGCTCCCTAGGAGTACCTAGGACACTTTGGGTGCTAACACCTTCCCTCTATGTAACCAACCCCCCTTACCTGTAATCTCTGGCATTTTATTAGTTTTAATTTGAAAACTTATTATCTTTGAGTTTTGTTCGTAATTTTCCTTTTTATTCTGGAAACAATAAAAGCACAGTGGCGACTCTGGTTTTATTGACGTTAAGTTTATCCATAGCTTAATGGTCATGAATTTAGCGCTACAGAAATTAAGTGGCGACTCTGCTGGGGAGTAGTCTCTAATGGGTTTAGCCTACTTTTTTATGTGTATATAGTTGTATATTTGATGTTTGTATATAATCTGCTTGTTGTGCTTGGTGATCTCTAAGTGGTGAGATAAGTTCTAACCCGAACTTGAGTGCAATTAAGATAGGAGGATGGTATAGTCATGTTCGACTTGTGTGGAGTAGTCCTTAACAAGTTGGCTTGAGACCCATCTACTCAGTGGAGACCCTTTCGGAGTTACTAATGTCACACGAGTTATTTGTGGTTAGGCATTACTTTCTCTGATTTGGGGTCCGAGAAGTTGAGGTCCGTAGAACATTTAACCCAACTTGGCCTATTTAGGACGTAGTGCGGAGACTGTTCAAGTGTAGACTTGATAACAGTTGTTATGCAATACTACACTCAGACGAGTTTCTCTTGAGAATATTATGGGTTGATGAGTCAGTCATCCTAACCTGTAATATCCGATAGATGGAATTAAGACTCTGGGAACTTTTTAGAACATGATCAACAGGTTTTTATCCTTAGTACACTCCTTTGGGATGGTTCTTAACCTGATTCAATGCTCGTGACTCACAACAAACCCTTAATTCTTGGATGATCCAATCAAGTCTTATTAATATCAATGGAACTTGGGTGTTGATAAGGTGAAAACCATAATCCACCAAAATGGATTATTGGTCTTGACAATGACTTGATTCATCCCTTGACCTTTGTTTGTTTGTCTGGTGTGTGATCCCTTATTTGTGATTGTTGCATTCATGCATTCATGTGAATCATGAGATTCATCACACGAAAAATAACTTCATAGAACTGAGGTTTTATTTGCAAATATTTTCAGACCATGGATTGTGGGAGAAGGAACACTAATAAGTACAGTTTCAGATGTCCCGATCTGAAAGAGCTAAGGAAGCTATCATCTTTTGTATTAGATCCCTTGGATTTTAATCAACGTCATGGAAAGCTTCTATCTGTGTTATCTGCTGATATAGTTGAAGGACTCTTGAGTGTGTTGGTTCAGTTTTATGACCCTCTCTACCGTTGCTTCACTTTTCCCGATTATCAGTTTATGCCTACGTTAGTGGAGTATGCCCATCTCTTAGGAATATATGTTTCTGACAAAGTTCCTTTTACTGGATTGGAGGAGATTCCCAAATCTTATATCAGAGTTGAAGCTCTTCATCTGAAGAAGTCTGAGATTGAGGCTCATTGGGTGAAGAAAGGAGGAATTTTTGGGTTGACTTCTGAGTTCCTTATTGGGAAAGCTATTGTCTTTGCCCAAGCCGGTAGTGTGGACGCTTTTGAAGTTATCTTTGTGTTGCTCATCTATGGTTTATCTTTGTTCCCTAACATTGACGGTTTTGTCGATGTTAACGCCATTAGAATCTTCTTGATTTGGAATCATGTGCTTACTCTGTTGGGTGATGTGTACTTCTCTTTGCATTTGAGAAATTCTAAAGGTGGTGGGACTATTGTGTGTTGAGTTCCTCTTTTGTACAAGTGGTTTATTTGCACTTGCCTCAGACGCCTGCTTTTGTGGAGAACAAGCAATGTCTACGGTGGTCTCAGATACTTATGTCCCTCACTAATGATGATATTGTTTCGTATGACTCTGCCTTAAGTTGGATATGTAAGAACAAATTTAGTTCTACAATGTATCTCTAAGATTTTGATGATAACATAGGATAAAACGAAAATGGTACCCTAACGAAAAATTTCTAAGTGTGCAGGATTCTAATCAAAACAATCAGATAGACAATCATCAGATACAGAATCAACCTCTGAAGAAAAGTAACCAGAAGGTTTTGACCCTGATCCAACAGGCGCTAGCAAAACTAAAGAAGTCAAACACTCTGAACAAAAAGAATGAATCCATACTCTTAAGAGATACGCTCTAAAGAAGTTGAATAAAGAGAAACTCTAAAGACAGTCAGATACAAGCATCCTTTGAAGTCACAAGTTGCCAAAAGAAGACTCTGACTAAACTAAAATAAGACTCTGACTAGGATCCGCTCATTCAAGAAAGCTTAACATTGAAGAAATTCTCTTATAGAAAGAAACTATTTCTAGAAGGAAGTTATGACGCGACCAACACTGTTTTGGAAAGAACAAAGAGAGTAATGACCTTAATCACTCTTCAATGACCAAGATTTTGTCATTAACTCACCCAACGGTCTCCTCCTCCTCCTATAAAAAGAGATGGAACACTTCACCAGAGACACACCTGAGACACACAAGAATACAATTTCTCAATTACCTTCTTTCACTCTCTCATGTGAAGAATTCTTGTTATTATATTCTGTATGTTTTGCTTATTGTTAGAAGCACTGTTCATTACAAATCATATCACTACTAAGATAATTCCTCAAGTGACTCTGTGTAGTCTGAATACTTGAGAAGGTTAAGGGATTATTTCTCTTAGATGGTTGTTTGTGTAATCTTTCAAGATTAGTGGATTAAGTCCTTTTTGAAGGCGAAATCACCTTGGCCGGGTGGACTAGAGTAGCTTTGAATTTCAAGAGAACCAGTATAAAATTTTGTGTTGAACTTTTCATTCTGCGTGTGTCTTAGTTCTCAAAAAGTTTTATTTTCAAAAACAATTCAAACCCCTCTTTTTTGTTTTTCTGTACCTTCAATTGGTATCAGAGCTTCGGCTCTGTTATTGATTTTCTAATCAAACACTTAACAGTGTAGAGAGATCCAGCGTGAGAAAAACATTATGGCCAACACCAATGAAGGAGATAGTTATAATGTTAAACCTCCAATCTTTGATGGAGAAAAATTTGATTATTGGAAAGATAGAATTGAAAGTTTCTTTCTGGGCTATGATGTTGATCTATGGGACATAGTCACAATCGGCTACACACCACTTGTGTATGATGCTGGCGTTGCCATTGCCAGAAGCAAAATGACATATGATCAGAAGCGCGACTTCAAAAACCATCACAATGCCAGAATGATACTGCTGAATGTAATTTCCTACAATAAATATAAAAAGATCACCAACAGGGAAATAGCTAAAGAAGTACTTGACTCCCTGAGGATGACTCACGAAGGAAATTCTCAAGTCAAAGAGACAAAGGCTCTGGCTCTCATTCAGAAGTATGAAGCATTCAAGATGGAGGACGATGAAGTTGTAGAGGTAATGTTTTCTAGATTTCAAACTTTAATTGCAGGACTCAAAGTTTTGGACAAGGGCTACACAATTGCAGATCATGTCAAAAAGATAGTCAGAAGTTTGCCAAAAAGGTGGAGACCCATGGTCACAGCCTTAAAGTTATCAAAAGATCTGAACAATATCAGCCTTGAGGAACTCGTCGGTTCACTCAGAAGTCACGAGATAGAACTTGAGGAAGATGAGCCTCAAAAGAAGATCAAGTCTGTAGTACTGAAGTCCAGATCTGAAAGACGAATGCCAGAAAGGAACAAAGCTTTCCAAGCTGAAGAGGAAGACAATGACGACTCTGAAAAGGAAGACTCTGACGATGAAGAAGAGTTATCCCTTTTGACCAGAAGAGTAAAACAACTTTGGAGAAAAAGGAATAATAACTTCAGAAGACCAAGACCCAAAGGAGATCACTCAGAATCAACTTCCAGAGGTAAGTCGAACAAAGAAATAGCATGCTATGAATGTAAGGAAACAAGTCATTACAGAAACGAATGCCCAAAGCTGAAGAAAGAGAGCTCCAGAAGAGAGCGCTTCAAGAAAATCTCATTCAAAACCAAAAAGGGACTAATGGCCACATGGGACGACAATGAATCTGATTCCTCTGAATCAGACTCTGAAGAGTAGGCAAATGTTGCATTCACGGCTATCGCCTCTGAAAATTCATCAGATAGAGAATCTAATCCTGAAGAGATATTTTCTGATCTTTCTCGCTCTGACCTTGAATCATGCCTTTCTGAAACTCTAAACTCATATCAGAAACTTAAACAAAAATTTAAGGCTTTAAAAGGGATTCTTGAAAGAACCATCGAAGAATGTGATAAGCTTGAGATGACTGCTTCAGAACTAAAAAATGAAAATCAAACTTTGATAAAAGAGAGAGACTCCACAAATAAAAAATGTTTAAAACTTGAAGAAGCACTATCTCAATCCCCACAAACTTCTAACACAATAATATATGAATATGAAAAATCTTTTCAAAATTTTCTGAAAAATGGGATAGAAAGAAGCAGAATGGTATCCATGATTTATGGAGTGAGTCAGAATAATAAAAGATGAATAGGGTATGTCCCAAGTGAAGATAGGTCTTCTACAGATGACAAACCTAAATCTCCTTTTTCTTATCACTACACACATACACAAGCACAACATTTTTATAATGCTAGAAAACTCAAAGTTCTAAGAAACTCTGGGAGAACTAATCACAAAGGTCCCAAAAGATTATGGGTACCAAAGGATAAGATTGTTTATGTTGCAAATATCTTATGCAGCAGAGTTAAGACACCAATCATGGTACCTGGACTTTGGATGCTTGCGACACATGACGGGAAGAAAGTATATGTTCCAAAGCCTAAAACTTAAAGATGCTGGCTTCATAGGTTTCAAAATCATAAAGGAAGAATTAGAGGCTCCGGAACTATTGGTAATGGAACTTTTCCCTCTATATCTGATGTTCTCTATGTAGAAGGATTAATGCATAACCTGTTATCAATAAGTCAATTAAGTGATAATGGTTATGATGTAATCTTCAATTAAAAAACATGTAAAACATTTAATCAGAACAATGGAACAGTTCTATTCACTGGCAAGAGGAAAAACAATATTTACAAAATAAATCTTTCAGACCTAAAAGATCAAAATGTAAAATGTCTGATGTCTGTTCATGAAGAGCAATGGGTATGGCATAGACGCTTGGGCAACATTAGCATGAGAAAACTCTCTCAACTAAATAAACTCGAGTTAGTCAAAGGCCTACCTAAACTGAAGTATTCTTCAGAGCTCTATTTGAGGCATGTTAGAAAGGTAAATTTTAGAAAACATCTTTTAAAAAGAAAAATATTGTTTCTACGTCTAGCCCTCTGGAACTTCTTCACATTGACCTGTTTGGGCCTGTTAAGACAGCATCAGTGAATGGAAAGAAGTATGGACTAGTTATTGTTGATGATTTTAGTCGTTGGACATGGGTAAAATTCCTAAAGCACAAGAGTGAGTCTCACTCTGTATTCACTAACTTTTGTTCCAAAGTGCAAAATGAATTTGACTCTAAAATCATCAGAGTTAGAAGTGATCATGGTGGCGAATTCGAGAATAAATTTTTTGAGGAACTATTTGATTCTAATGGAATATCCCATGATTTCTCCTATCCTAGAACTCCACAACAAAATAGAGTTGTAGAGAGGAAGAATAGGACACTCCAAGAGATGGCCAAAACCATGATCAATGAAACAAATGTGGCTAAGCACTTTTGGCCTGAAGCAGTAAATACATCGTGTTATATTCAGAATAGAATCTCTATAAGACTTATTCTGGAAAAGACTCCCTATGAACTGCATAAGGGAAGAAAACCCAACATTTCTTATTTCCATCCTTTTGGATGCTCTTGTTTTATTCTCAATACTAAAGAACATATGAACAAGTTTGATTCAAAAGCACAAAAAGGTATTATGTTAGGATACTCAGAACACTCTAAAGGCTACAGAGTATACAACACAGAAACCAAAATTGTGGGAGAATCAATACATGTTAGATTTGATGATAAGCTTCACCCTGAAAAGTCAAAGCTAGTTAAGAAACTTGCAGATTTGGAGATCACTCTTGCGGGTTCTGAAGAAAAGACTAAAGCACCAGAAGTTTCTGATAAATAAAGTCCATATGCAATTGAAGCCTCAACTATCCAGAAAAGATCAAGAAGTCGCCCCAACATCTTTGTTGATTTGATTCTGGGAAACAAAGATGAACTTGTCAGAACTAGGTCAACGTTCAAAGTATCTGAAAAAACTCCTCTAGGACTAGTTTCTCTGATTGAGCCTACCTCTTGTGATGAGGCACTTCAAGACAAAGACTGAGTTCTAGCTATGAAAGAAGAACTAGATCAATTCTATAAGAATGACGTCTGGGATCTCGTTCCAAAGCCTAAAGGAACTCACATTATTGGAACCAGATGGGTGTTCAGAAACAAACTGAACTAAAAGGGAGAAGTAGTCAGAAATAAAGCACGACTGGTGGCATAGGGGTACAATCAACAAGAAGGCGTTGACTACAATGAAACCTTTTCCCTAGTCGCCAGGTTAGAATCTATTCGCTTACTTGTTTCATTTGCTGCAAATCATTCCATAAAACTATATCAAATGGATGTCAAGAGTGCATTCCTTAATGGTTATATATCAGAAGAAGTTTATGTCAATCAACCTCCAGGTTTTGAAAACTCTAAATGTCCATAACACGTTTTTAAACTTAAGAAATCATTGTATGGACTAAAACAAGCTCCTAGAGCTTGGTATGAAAGATTAAGTAACTTTCTTCTTGAACATGGTTTTATTAGAGGAAAGGTTGACTCTACACTCTTCTGTAAAAACATTAGAAATGATCTCATGATATGCCAGATATGTGTTGATGACATTATTTTTGTTTCATCTAACCCCTTTGTATGTCAAGAATTCTCTTAGCTGATGTAGGCAGAATTTGAAATGAGCTTGATGCAAGAAATAAAGTTCTTTCTATGGATTCAAATCAATCAAGTTTCAGAAGCTACCTACGTATATCAATGTAAGTACATAAAAGACATTTTGAAGAAATTCGAAATGGATGAATGCAAACCTGCTAAAACGCCAATGCATCCAACCTGCATTCTGGAAAAGGAAGAAACTAGCCAGAAGGTTTGTCAGGAGCTCTATCGTGGTATGATAGGCTCTCTTCTCTATCTAACGGCTACTCGCCCTGATATTTTGTTTAGCGTATGTCTCTGTTCCAGATTCCAATCAGATCCCAGGGAATCTCATTTAACAGTTGTTAAAAGAATCCTCAGGTATTTGAAAGGAACCCCTAACCTTGGCCTGATGTATGAGAAAACATCAGAGTATAGGCTCTCTGGTTATTGCGATGCAGATTATGCAGGAGACAGAACAAGACGTAAAAGTACATATGGGAACTGTCAGTTCTTAGGTAATAATCTCATATCATGGGCCAGCAAAACACAATCAACCATAGCGTTGTCTACTGCAAAAGCAGAATATATATCAGTGTCACTTTACACTACTCAGATGCTCTGGATGAAAAATCAACTTGAAGTCCTTCTGATCTTTGAGAGTAACGTTCCTATTTTCTGTGATAATACTGCTGCCATTTATTTAAGTAAGAATCCTATCCTGCATTCCAGATCCAAGCACATAGAAATAAAACATCACTTCATTAGAGACTATGTTCAGAAAGGGGTAATTTCATTAAAATTTATTGATACAGATCATCAATGGGCTGACATCTTTACTAAACCCCTCGCTGAACACAGATTCTCTTTTATTTTGAAAAATTTTAACATTCAAAATTGTCCAGAATAAATGTGCTTCTCTGAAATAGAAAAATAAGACTCTGAATTTAAAACATCTGGTATCTAGATCTGACTCTGATGCTACTACTAGTTAGGAGTCATCTGAATCAGAAATCCTCAGAACCCAACCTTTTGGTATTCCTGAAGATCAGATAAAGTAACACGTGGAGCCTCGTGCATCTGACCTTGAAACTTCTAGACAACTGTCTAGCAGAAATCAAGAGGCAGACTCTTGAAGTCTCCTCGAGCAGTGTGTTGATTTAGGGATTAGACCTCCATCATGGGTTGTAAGCATTCTTCTCCAAACGTGCAAACTTGGTTAACGTGCTGCATTTAATTATTTAACATCTAAACTACTTCTAATGATGTCGTTTTGCATGCATCTATGTGGGTATAAATTCATTTCACACATCACAATCTCACACTTTACACTCACACCCTACACGAACCCTCCTTCTCTGAGTTCTTCATCATCTTCTTCAAGGTTCCTGCATTTTTTTTCAACAAGTTCTTCGTTCAACTTTCATCTTCAACATTGTTCTACTCAACACACAACAGCAATGACTGGTGTTGTCTCAACCCCCATCTATAGGGAACCCCATATTCTTGACCGTGAACCTCACATCCACCTAGCAACACCTTTTGAGAAGTTGGAGGTACTATGCGAATCGCTAGTGGATTTTGAGAACATAAAGAGAAATGGCGTAGACCTAACTGAAGAGTTAAGAATGCAAGGGTGGGAAACCTATTTTCAGAGACTCTATGGCCCTGTGTACACATATCTGGTGAAGGAATTCTGGTGTTTCGCAGACTCATATGATCACTATATCGTCTCTCACGTGCTGCGAGTCAAAATAGTCATCACTGAGAAATCTATTGCCTCCCTTCTGAATATGGAAAAGACAGGAGGAAGACGCATTTATAACATCAACCCTAAGGCAAAATATTTGTCCTAGGAAATCAACCCCACTATCTTTCAACAGAACGCTGAAGGAAAACACTCCAAGAACAAGGAACTCCATCAGAACCTCTGTGTTTGGCTTAAGATTATCCTAGGCACCATTCATCATCGGCCTGCATCAAACTCTTCGAACTACATCAACAAAGATCAGAAGTGTATTCTGTACTGCATCCACAAGGGGCTGAAATTGTGTCTGCCAGCACTGCTCTTCAAGTATCTCAGAGACTCTGTCAAAGATACCAGAAACTGCATCCCTCTGGGAAGACTTATCTCAGATGTTCTATTCGAGAGTAGCTTAGTGGATCACCTGATCCCTCACAATCTAATTGAGGATGTCACTGTTGACATTGAGAGACCTCTGAATGCTCGGAATCTGAAGAGCATGGGGATAATTAATAAAGTTAGAGCTAAACCAACTCTGGATACCTCCTGGGAAGCACTGAAGGATCAAAGGAAGATTCCCAACGGTCTTTATCTGTTCTCCAAGATTGACCCTCCAGAAGTGGTAGCTTACTATCTACAAGATCTTGCTAATCAAGGGGTGGACATCTCTGAGTTCTCAGTGGACTGGCTACCTGAGCATCCACCAAACTTCATGAAGAGGATGTGAGAGCCCTCTGAGAAGTCCAAGAAGGCAAAGAAAGCAAAGCTGGGAGAAATCTTTGGGATCAAGACCTCTAGTCCCTCTGGCTGACTCTCCAAGTAAGTATATACCTCTTTCACGCTCTACAAAACTTACACCTATTACTTCTTCTCTTCCCCAAACCTCTCCTATCTACACCTTATCTGAAACACCCCCCTCAACCATCAAAACATCTAACCCACCCTCTCTAAAATTCAACCTTGCTACCACCACACTACCCGTTTCTGAAGCAGAAATGCTGAATGAAACAACCTCACCTTCCTCATCATCCTCACCTCAATCCCAACCATACTATGTCCTTTCCTCTGACAACGAACCCTCTGACCCCCAATCCCCCACTCTAGCTCAACTTCACGCTCGTGCTCTGGCCTCTCAACAGCCATCCAGAACTGAACCTAAACCAGAAGTCACGTCTCCACCCCCTGAACAACAAAATCCAACTACATTTGAACAAACTCAAACACCACCACCTGCATAACAACCAAATCCACCTCCTGAACAACCAATCCACTCACCATCTGAACCTTAACCAAATCCGCCTCTTGAACAACCAATCCACTCACCATCTGAACCTCAACCAAATCCACAACCTGAACAAACAACACCTTCCCCCTCTACTTTTCCCACACCACCAACATCCGTTGCCACCACCATTCCAATTCTAAATCTTGATGACACCAATAAACCTTCTCCATCCTCCCCAGCCTCTGCCTCTAAACCCGAAACTGCCTTCCCTACCTTAGAAGAAGCAATAAATGTTTTTGCAGAGTCTTTAGTAGAGAAGATCAAGTCTCTAACTATCAAATCTGGCATCAGTGATGATCCCTCTTCAGTAAGGATCCACTGGAACAGAGTGATCAGTTGGATGACCTCTAAAGCCTTCAAACTGAAAGGCCTATCTGAACAAGTCCACAACGACTTCATCAGAGATTCTGGTATAAGGCTCCAAGCTCGCTTGGCCAGAGAGGCTGAGGAAAAGGCCAAGAAGGAAGCAGAAGAGAAAGCTCGCCTGGAAGAAGAGCAAAGGATCAGAGAAGCTGAAGAAAAGGTTGCTTCTGCTGCGGCTGCTATTGATGCTGAGGCAAAAGCAAAAGCTGACGCTGAAGAAGCAGCATGCATTATTGAAGAGGAAGCTGCCAAGGCCAGGGTTGATGCTTTGACTGAGGGGGAGCAATCTAACTCTGGTTTTTCCCCTCTGGTCTTAAAGACTCTGGATGAATTGCAAAAGGAACAACAAGTAGTACGAGCCAGGCTGGATCACCAGGATTCCATCAACACCGACATTTAGAACATGTTGACTCAGCTGCTCCAACGGATGCCTCCGCCCCCAAACCCTTAGGCACTTAGGCTATTGGTTTGTTTCTTTTCCTTCTGATGTTTTTTTTCTCTTTCTTTTTGATCTATGCTTTTTGTGTTGTCTATCTGTACCTGTTTTTCTCTGTTATATGAATATCCGTTTTTGCCTATTTTTTCTAAGTCTTTTTTATTCTGACAAAAAGGGGGAGAAATAAAAATAGCTCTGATGAAAACATATCTAAAACCTCTCAAGGCAATGCAAACATGAATAAATATTGATAACTTATGATGACTAAAGTTATGCAGGAAAATAGCTAAGGTACAAAACCAACTCCACACAAGGAAGGTCCGGTAAGAACTTTTGTTAAATCTAAGGATCTAACTTAGGGGGAGCTCATTCCCCTTATCTGGTTCTAAGATATTCTTACTTTTTCATCATCATTCTAACCTATTTTGTCATCATAAAAAAGGAGAAGATTGTAAGAACAAGTTTAGTTCTATAATGTATCTCTAAGATTTTGATGATAACAAAGATGAAACAAAAATGGTACCCTAACAAAAAAATTCTAAGAGTGCAGGATTCTGATCTAAACAATCAGATAGACAATCATCAGATACAGAATCAAACTCTGAAGAAAAGTAACCAGAAGCTTCTGACCCTGATCCAACAGGCGCTAGAAAAACTAAGGAAGTCAGACACTCTGAAAGAAACGAATGAATCCACACTCCGAAGAGATACGCTCTGAAGAAGTTGAATAAAGAGAAACTCTGAAGACAGTCAGATACAAGCATCCTCTGAAGTTGCAAGTTGCCAAAAGAAGACTCTGACTAAACTGAAATAAGACTCTGACTAAGATCCACTAATTCAAGAAAGCTTAACATTGAAGAAATTCACTTATAGAAAGAAACTATTTCTAGAAGGAAGTTATGACACGACCAACACTGTTTTGGAAATAACAAAGAGAGTAATAACCTTAATCACTCTTCAATAACCAAGATTCTGTCATTAACTCACCCAACGGTCTCCTCCTCCTCCTATAAAAAGAGATGGAATGCTTCACCAGACACACACCTAAGACACACAAGAATACAATTTCTCAATTACCTTCTTTCAGTCTCTCACGAGTTGCTGCTCTTACGTGAAGAATTCTTGTTATTATATTCTATAATTTTTGCTTATTGTTAGAAGCACTGTTCATTACAAATCATATCACTACTAAGATAATTCCTCAAGTGACTCTGTGTAGTCTGAATACTTGAGAAGGTTAAGGGATTATTTCTCTTAGATGGTTGTTTGTGTAATCTTTCAAGATTAGTGGATTAAGTTCGTTTTGAAGGCGAAATCACCTTGGTCGGGTGGACTAGAGTAGCTTTGAATTTCAAGCGAACTCGTATAAAATTCTATGTTGAACTTTTCATTCTGCGTGTGTCTTAATTCTCAAAAAGTTTTATTTTCCAAAATAATTCAAACCCCCCTTTCTTGTTTTTCTCTACCTTCAGGATATTATTGATAGTTGTGGTGAATTCTCTAATGTGCCTCTCAATGGTACACAAGGAGGAATCAACTACAACCATGCCATATGCTTGTGAGAGACATATGTCTATGGTTGTGGCTGAGCCATTAAATCTCCCTAACCAAGATATAGAGGAGTCGGAAGACACACTCACCAAGATGAAGCAAGAGAAGGATATGTGGGAAGAGCGGTTCCATGCTTTGAGCCAAAAGCATGAAGAATTGCAGCTTGAGTCAAAGGATAAAGATGCGCTTATTGAACTTCTTGAAGACCGAGTAGTGAAGAGACAGAGAGAGCCAGAGGGTCCATCTTCCTCTAGTATGCCTCAGCCTTCCTGTGCTTGGAAGAAGATTGTTGATCATCTTGTCCTCGAGAGGCTCAGATGAAGACTTCTTTTGAGTCCGAGATCCAACGCATCCGAAGGAAGTACGCACCTGCAACCAGATCATCTGACACTGTTTCTAGGGATCCTTAGGATGACCAATTTCCTTTTCTCTTGTATTTGTATTTTGGTTTCTGAAATTGTACTTAGTGTAATCCTTCCAAATTATATGAATAAAAGAGATTTTTATGGTCAATCAAATTGTTACTATTGTTATTGTATATATTTGCAAATAAAATAGTATGTTCCTTGAAAATAAAACAAAAACGTTGCATTTCATGCATCACTTTCATAAAAAGGTTTCTTCTTCCATATGTCTTATCGGTTATTCTTTTGTGCTTCAATCAAGTTGACTCACTGATACAACACTCGCACCAATCAACCCATAATCATGGAGCACTTAGAGCAAGAGAACCGAGAATTAAAGGATGAGATTGCTCATTTAACTACTATGATGGAGTCTGTACTAACTGCTCAGAATCAGTCTTCTCCAACTCCCGTAACTCCTCCTCCTCAGAGGACTGTCATCTCAGAGGTTGCTATCTCAACTATTCCTGTTGCTGCTACTCAAAGTGGTCAAACTATGCCTGTTAGATTCCTGTGGGGGATGTCACCGAATTGTATGCCTGAAGGGTTTGCACCCACATTTGCTTCTTTGTCGGCATCTATCCCAGTCATGTTTGTGCCGCCTCCCGTTTTTCAAACTCTGCCTCATGTTGAGGACACCATCTACCATTCTGAGTCGTCTGAGGGCCCTAATGTTTATGAGAAGATGGACGAAATGAAGGATCAGTTCCTTGAGTTGCGCAAGGAGTTCAAAACATTGAGAGGAAAAGATATGTTCGATAAAAGTGCTGCTGAACTTTGCTTGGTACCCAACGTTAAGATCCTGATGAAGTTCAAAGTCCCTGACTTTGAAAAGTATAAGGGAAATACTTGTCCTCTTAGTCACCTTGTCATGTATGCTAGAAAAATGTCAACTCAAACTGATAATGACCAGTTATTGATTCACTACTTCCAAGACAGTCTGACTGGTGCCGCTCTAAGATGGTACATGGGGCTAGACATTGCAAGTATCCACATGTTCAATGATTTGGGTAAAGCTTTTGTGAAGCAGTAAAAGTACAATGTGTTCATGGCGCCTGATAGAGACCAGCTGAGGTCTATGTCACAAAAGGACAAAGAGACATTCTAAGAGTATGCCTAGAGGTGGAGAGAGCTTGGCGCTCAGATTAATCCTTTGTTAGAAGAGAAAGAGATGACAAAGATTTTCCTGATGACCCTGAGTTCATTTTATTATGAAAGCATGATCGTTAGTGCCCTCAGTGACTTTACCGAGATGGTAAACATGGGGATGAGATTAGAGGAAGGAGTCCCAAACGGACGTTTGTCTAAAGTAGATGTGTCATCAAGCAAGAAATATGGAAGCAATTTCGCTAGAAAGAAGGAAGGGGAAACCAATGCAGTATCAGAAAGGAGGCAGAGGAAGCCTCATGTCAAAAGAAATCCGCAACCGCGTCATCATCATCACCAAGTTATAATGAATTTCTTTGTCTAAGGTCCTTTGACCTTGTTTGACCTAGGATAAATCTCTTGCCATTTATTTGGTGTTTTGAAGAGGTTTTAGGTTTTTGATTAAACATAATTTAATTTAAATTCATTTTAATTTGATTTTTATTTGATTAATTGTGTAAAAATTATGTTGAGCCATTTTGATTGATTTTTGATGTTTGACTATGTGTTTGGGCCTTGGTCAAGGTTGATTTAACTTTTATTGGATTAAAATCATTGGATTTAGGGGATTGATGAAATGTACATTTCATCTCCCAAAATGAATGAATGATTTTAATTTGATAAAAATCCTCCCATGACCAATTTGTGATGATCTCATCTCCCCTGTCTCTTCATCTTTAATCCCATTCTATCTAATCCCTTTCATTTACCAATGAAGTCTAAATATCCTAGGGTTAATTGGTTCATCAATAACCTTGTGTTTGATGAACCAATACAAGTATGGATGAGATTAGGTCCATCCTTTGATCATTTTCTTTTTGTGTGTGGTATGTTTAACGAGTATGGTTCATTATACCATATCTCTAACATGCATTAACACTTCTTAAATTTTAAAATATCTCCCCCTTTTCAAAAAGTTTCTTTGTTTTTGATTTCAAACTTAGACTCTTTTGCAAATTAGAAACTTTGGCCTTATGCCATTGCTTTTTTTAAAACACTTGTTTCTTAAATCAAACTTGTAAATGAATCTAACCATATTGACTAAAAATTTCAAAAGGCAAAAAGAACTAACACTCATTCAAATTATTTTAGGCCCTTTGTGCCTCTTTTAAACTTAAATTTTTACAATAAAAAAGCAATCAACTCATTTTGAAATTGTTACCACGAACTACGAGGTTTTGATCCCTCATTTTTATGTTGGTACATAGGCACAAGTCCGACGGTCTTGTCAAACACAAAAATATAATCAATGAATTCTTTTCTCATCCCCACACTCTATTTATTGCAAACATCACTTTTATACCAAAATACATACACACATAAAAAAAGGGCTCCCTAGGAGTACCTAGGACACTTTGGGTGCTAACACCTTCCCTTTGTGTAACCAACCCCCATACCTGTAATCTCCGGAATTTTATTAGTTTTAATTTGAAAACTTCTTATCTTTGGGTTTTGTTCGTAATTTTCCTTTTTATTCTGGAAACAATAAAAGCGTAGTGGCGACTCTGGTTTTATTGACGTTAAGTTTATCCATAGCTTAATGGTCATGAATTTACCACTACATAAATTAAATGGTGACTCTGCTGGGGAGTAGTCTCCAATAGGTTTAGCCTACTTTTTTTATGTGTATATAATTGTATATTTGATGTTTGCATACTTGTTTATGTGATATAATCTGCTTGTTGTGCTTGGTGATCTCTGAGTGGTGAGATAAGTTCTAATATGAACTTGAGTGCAATTAAGATAGGAGGATGGTATAGTCATGTTCGGCTTGTGTGGAGTAGTCCTTAACAAGTTGGCTTGAGACCCATCTACTCAGTGGAGACCCTTTTAGATCTATTGATGTCAAACAAGTTATTTGTGGTTAGGCATTACTTTCTCTGATTTAGGGTCCGATAAGCTGAGGACCGTAGAACATTTAACCCAACTTGGCCTATTTAGGACGTAGTGCGGAGACTGTTCAAGTGTAGACTTGATAACAGTTGTTATGCAATACTACACTCAGACGAGTTTCTCTTGAGAATATTATGGGTTGATGAGTCAGTCATCCTAACCTGTAATATCCGATAGATGGAATTAAGACTCTGGGAACTTTTTAGAACATAATCAACAGGTTTTTATCCTTAGTACACTCCTTTGGGATGGTTCTTAACCTGATTCAATGCTCGTGACTCACAACAAACCCTTAATTCTTGGTTGATCCAATCAAGTCTTGTCAATATCAATGGAACTTGGGTGTTGATAAGGTGAAAACCATAATCCACAAAAATGGATGATTGATCTTGACAATGACTTGATTCATCCCTTGACCTTTGTTTGTTTTCCTTGTGTGTGATACCTTATTTGTGATTGTGGCATTCATGCATTCATGCGAATCATGACATTCATCACACGAAAAATAACTTCAAAGAACTGAGGTTTTATTTGCAAATATTTTCATACCATGGATTGTGGGAGAAGGAACACTAAGAAGTACAGTTTCAGATGGCCCGATTTGAAAGAGCTAAGGAAGTTATCATCTTTTGTATTAGATCCCTTGGATTTCAAGCAATGTCATGGAAAGCTTCTATTTGTGTTATCTGTTGATATAGTTGAAGGACTCTTGAGTGTGTTGGTTCAGTTTTATGACCCTTTCTACCGTTGCTTCACTTTTCCCGATTATCAGCTTATGCCTATGTTAGAGGAGTATTCCCATCTCTTGGGAATACCCGTTTCTGACAAAGTGCCTTTTAGTGGATTGGAGGAGATTTACAGATCTCATATCATAGCTGAAGCTCTTCATCTGGAGAAGTCTCAGATTGAGGCTCACTGGGTGAAGAAAGGAGGAGCTTTTGGGTTGACTTCTGAGTTCCTTATTGGGAAAGTTACTGTCTTTTCCCAAGCTGGTAGTGTGGATGCTTTCGAAGTTATCTTTGTGTTTCTCATCTATGGTTTAGCTTTGTTCCCTAACATTGACGGTTTTTTTGATGTTAACGCCATTAGAGTCTTCTTGATTGGGAATCACGTGCCTACTCTGTTGGGTGATGTGTACTTATCTTTGCATTTGAGAAATTCTAAAGGTGGTGGCACTATTGTGTGTTGTGTTCCTCTTTTGTACAAGTGGTTTATTTCGCACTTGCCTCAAACGTCTGCTTTTGTGGAGAACAAGCAATGTCTACAGTGGTCTCAGATACTTATGTCCCTCACTAATGATGATATTGTTTGGTATGACTCTGTTTTGAGTTGGATATGTAAGAACAAATTTAGTTCTACAATTTATCTCTAAGATTTTGATGATAACAAAGGATGAAACAAAAATGTTACCCTAATGAAATTTTTCGAAGTGTGCAGGATTCTGATCAAAACAATCAGATAGACAATCATCAGATACAGAATCAAGCTCTGAAGAAAAGTAACCAGAAGGTTCTGACCTGATCCATCAGGCGCTACCAAAACTAAGGAAATCAAACACTCTAAACGAAAAGAATGAATCCAGACTCTGAAGAGATATGCTCTGAAGAAGTTGACTAAAGAGAAACTCTGAAGACAGTCAGATACAAGCATCCTCTGAAGTCGCAAGTTTCTAAAAGAAGACTCTGACTAAGATCCGCTCATTCAAGAAAGCTTAACATTGAAGAAATTCGCTTATAGAAAGAAACTATTTCTAGAAGGAAGTTATGACGCGACCAACACTGTTTTGGAAAGAACAAAGAGAGTAATGACCTTAATCACTCTTCAATGACCAAGATTCTGTCATTAACCCACCCAAAGGGCTCCTCCTCCTCCTATAAAAAGAGATGGAACGCTTCACCAGAGACACACCTGAGACACACAAGAATACAATTTCTCAATTACCTTCTTTCATTCTCTCACGAGCTGCTGCTCTTACGTGAAGAATTCTTGTTATCATATTGTGTAATTTTTGCTTATTGTTAAGAGCAATGTTCATGACAAATCCTATCACTACTAAAATAATTCCTCAAGTGACTCTATGTAGTCTGAATACTTGATAAGGTTAAGGGATTATTTCTCTTAGACGGTTGTTTGTGTAATCTTTCAAGATTAGTGGATTAAGTCCTTTTTAAAGGCGAAATCACCTTGACCGGGGTGGACTGGAGTAGCTTAGAATTTCAAGCGAACCAGTATAAAATTATGTGTTGAACTTTTCATTTTTCGTGTATCTTAGTTCTCAAAAAGTTTTATTTTCCAAAACAATTCAACCCCCCCCCCCCCTTTCTTGTTTTTCTCTACCTTCAGGATATTATTGATAGTTGTGGTGAATTCTCTAATGTGCCTCTCATTGGTACACAAGGAGGAATCAACTACAACCCTGCTTTGGCTTGTCGTCAACTTAGGTTCCCCTTGAGAGACAAACCTAATAACACTCAGTTAGAAGATCTTTTCTACCAAGAGGGTAAAGATCCCCAACATTTGAAGTAGAAGATGATTCATGCTTGGCATAATGTGCATAGAAAAGGAAGATCCGAGCTTGGTTTGCACAACTGTGTAGCTTTGGAAGCTTACACTACTTGGGTAAAGAAGAGTGGTTTATAATTGAAGATGTAATATGCTTGTGAGAGACATATGTATATGGTTGTGGCTGAGCCATTAATTCTCCCTAACCAAGATGTAGAGGAGTCGGAAGACGCACTCGCCAAGATGAAGCAAGAGAAGGATATGTGGGAAGAGCGGTTCCATGCTTTGAGCCGAAAGCATGAAGAATTGCAGCTTGAGTCAAAGGATAAAGATGCGCTTATTGAACTTCTTAAAGACAGGGTAGTGAAGAGTTAGAGAGAGCCAGAGGGTCCATATTCCTCTAGTATGCCTCAGCCTTCCGGTACTTGGAAGAAGATTGTTGATCAGCTTGTCCTCGAGAAGGCTCAGATGAAGACTTCTTTTGAGTCCGAGATCTGATGCATCCGAAGGAAGTACGCACCTGCAGCCAGATCATCTAACACTGTTTCTAGAGATCCTTAGGATGACCAGTTTCCTTTTCTCTTGTATTTGTATTTTGGTTTCTGAAATTGTACTCACTTTAATCCTTCCAAATTATATGAATAAAAGAGATTTTTATGGTCAATCAAATTGTTACTATTTTTATTATATATATTTGCAAATAAAATAGTATGTTCCTTGAAAATAAAATAAAAACATTGCATTTCATGCATCATTTGCATAAATAGGTTTCTTATGCCAAATGTCTTATCGGTTATTCTTTTGTGCTTAAGTCAAGTTGACTCACTGATACAACACTCACACCAATCAACCCATAATCATGGAGCACTTAGAGCAAGAGAACCGAGAATTAAATGATGAGATTGCTCGTTTAACTGCGATGATGGAGTATATTCTAGTTGCTCATAATCAGTATTCTCAACCTCCCGCAACTCCTCCTCCTCAGAGAACTGTCATCTCAGAGGTTGCTACCTCAATTGTTCTTGTTTCTGCTACTCAACCTAGTCCAACTATGTCTGTTGAATTCCTGTGTGGGATGCCACTAAATTTTATGCCTGAAGGGTTTGCACCCACATTTGCTTCTATACCGACATCTAGCTCGGTCATGTCTGTGCCGCCTCCTGTTGTTCAGACTCTGCCTCGTGTTGAGGACACCATCTACCATTCTGAGTCGTCTGAGGGCCCTGATGTTTATGAGAAGATGGATGAAATGAAGGATCAGTTCCTTGAGTTGCGCAAGAAGTTAAAAACATTGAGAGGAAAAGATATGTTCGATAAAAGTGTTGTTGAACTCTGCTTGGTATCCAACGTTAAGATCCCGATGAAGTTCAAAGTCCCTGACTTTGAAAAGTATAAGGGAAATACTTGTCCGCTTAGTCACCTTATCATGTATGCCAGAAAAATGTCAACTCAAACTGATAATGACCAGTTATTGATTCACTACTTCCAAGACAGTCTGACTGGTGTCGCTCTGAGATGGTACATGGGGCTAGACAGTGCAAGTATCCGCATGTTTAATAATTTGGGTGAAGCTTTTGTGAAGCAATATCAGTACAATGTAGAGATGGTGCCTGATAAAGACCAATTGAGGTCTATGTCTCAAAAGGACAAAGAGAAATTCAAAGAGTATGCCTAGAGGTGAAGAGAGCTTGCCGCTCAGATTAATCCTCCGTTAGAAGAGAGAGAGAGATGACGAAGATTTTCCTTAAGACCCTGAGTTCGTTCTATTACGAATGCATGATTGCCAGTGCCCCCAGTGACTTTACCGAGATGGTAAACATGGGGATGATATTACAGGAAGGAGTCCGAGAGGGACATTTGTCTAAAGAAGAGGTGTCATCAAGCCAGAAATATGGAAGCAGTTTCGCTAGAAAGAAGGAAGGGGAAACCAATGCAGTATCAGAAGGGAGGCAGAGGAGGCCTCATGTCAAAATAAATCCGCAATCGCGTTAGCATCATCACCAAGTCTCGTCAATTATCCCAGTATTTTTAAACAATCAACCAGTACCAGTTCAACAACAACGTCAACAACAGCTGCAATATTGAACCAACAACTACAACAACAATAACAATAATCAACAACAACAAAATTTTGAGAGGAGAAGGGTCTCTTTTGACCCTATTCCTATGTCATACGCCAAACTATACCCATCTTTGGTTCTCAAGAACCTACTCCAACCAAGGAATCCACCTCAAATTCCAGAACCACTTTTGTGGTGGTATAAGCCCGAACTTCGTTGTGCCTTTCATCAAGGACCTCCCGACCATGATATCGAGAACTGTTACCCGTTGAAGTATGAGGTACGAAAGCTTGTGAAAAGGGGGGTGGTGTCCTTTGAAGACCGTGCGCTGAATGTGAAAGCCAATTTGTTGCCTACTCATGGTAATTCTATGTTAATATGTTAGATGGTTGTCTAGGAAATTTCCAAGTATTCAATGTGCGACGTATTCGTAGGTCCTTGGTGGAGATGCATAAGACCCTGATTACCATCAGTGATTATGAGCATGACCATGATGGTTGTGAAATTTGTAGCGTGAACCCCCGTGGGTGTTTGATCATCAAGAGAGATATCCAGAAGTTGATGGATGAGAATGTAATCCAGATTCAACAGTCGAGGGATATAGATGATGTCAATGTGATTGTTCTAGTGTTTAGAACCCCTGAGTGGGTAGTGATTCAATTTGACAGCAACAACAGTAACAACGTCAACAGATCGGTATCACCGTTAGTGATACGGTTAGAGGGCCATGTCCTGTATGCATTCGATAGAGCTTTTCCATACCAATATAATGCCACGATGCTGGAGAATGGAAAAGAGGCTCCGTTGCCCACGACCAATTCTGCTGTGAATATTGCAGATATCACGAAGGTGACCCATAGCGGTCGTGTTTTCGGTCCCGTTTTTCCGAAAGAAGTGATTGAAGATGTTTCAGTTGGTAAGAAGGTCGAAAGAAGTGATTGAAGATGTTCCAGTTAGCTCTCCAATGTGTCAGTCTGGTGAATCCATCAAATTGAAGCCTAATGATAATGATGAGGTACTAAGATTAATTAAAAAGAGTGAATTTAATGTGGTGGAGCAGCTGCTCCAAACTCCTTCAAAGATTTCAGTGTTGTCTCTGCTAATGAATTTTGAAGCGCATAGAGAAACATTGCAAAGAGTGTTGGAGAAAGCCTACATTGAGCATGATGTGACCGTGGATTAGTTTGACCATACTATGGCTAACATTACTTCTTGCAACAACTTGAGTTTTTGTGATGAAGAACTTCCCGAGGAAGGCAGAAATCACAATCTGGCACTACATATGTCGATGAATTGCAATGAGGATGAACTGTCAAATGTGTTGGTTGATATCGGTTCTTCTTTGAATGTACTCCCCAAATCAACTTTGTCCAGATTATCCTACCAAGGCACCTCGATGAGATACAGTGGCGTGATCGTCAAAGAATTTGATGGTTCTCGCAAGACGGTCATAGGAGAAGTGGACCTTCCAGTGAATATAGGTCCGAGTGATTTTCAAATTACTTTTCAAATAATGGATATCTTCCCGGCCTATAGCTGCTTGTTGGGAAGGCCATGGATCCATGAAGCTGGAGCTGTAACATCCACTCTGCACCAGAAATTGAAATTTGTGAAGAATGGCAAGCTTATCATTGTAGGTGGAAAGAAAGCACTGTTGGTGAGCCATCTGTCATCTTTCATGTATTTTGAAGTTGAGGAAGAGGTTAGAACTTCGTTCCAAGCCTTATCTATTGCTGAAGTGAAGATAACTGGGACACCCATATCTTCTTTCAAAGATGCGCAAAACATTATTGAAGATGACAGTACATATCAGTGGGGCCGTATGGTAGAAGTCTGCGAGAACAAGAACAAAGCCGGATTGGGATTTCAGCGAGGGCCATCTAATGTCAAGACTGAAGAAGTGCAACCGAGTTTCTGTAACGGAGGGTTCATCCATGGTAATGAACAACACTCAGCTGATGTGATTGAAGGCGATGAAGATGAAGACTGCGCCAACTTTGTGACGCATGGCAAGACTTGCAACAATTGGGTTGATGTCGATGTTCATGTTATTGTCCTTCATTCTAAGTAATTCTCTTTTTCATTTGTTTTAAGAAAAATCCTTCTCATATGCCTAAGGGGGAAGTGAACATTGTTGGGCATTTTTTAAATTATCATCAATAAAAAGAAATTTTATTCATCCACATTTATGATGTTTTATTTTTACTTTTTGCTTTTCTGAAAATGGTAGTCACAAAAAACATAAATAAATAATAATTGTCCATCTGCATAGTATTTGGTCACAATTCATTTCTCTAAAATCAAAATATCAAATCATTATGCAGGTTGGTGTCTAAACCCATTGAATACAATGATCTTACTCCCTCTCCAAACTTTGATTTCCCTGTGTTTGAGGCTGAGGAAGAAATTGATGAAGAAATGTCTGATGAATTGTCTTGTCTACTTGAGCACGAGGAAAAAGCCATTCAGCCATTCGAAGAGCAGATTGAGCTAGTCAACTTGGGTTCTGAAGATGATGCGAAGGAAGTCAAGATTGGGTCTCAACTGTGTCCAGAAGTTAAGAAGCGGTTAATTGATCTTCTCTGAGAGTATTCATATGTATTTGCTTGGTCCTATCAAGACATGCCTGGTTTGGATTCTGAGATTGTAGAGCATAGATTGCCATTAACGCCAGAATGCCCGCCACTCAAGCAGAAGCTGAGGAGAACTCATCCCGATATGGCAGTGAAGATCAAAGAAGAAGTACAAAAGTAGATCAATGTCGGTTTCCTTGTTACCGCTGAGTATCCATAGTGGGTGGCCAATATTGTGCCTGTTCCGAAGAAGGATGGAAAAGTCTGTATGTGTGTCGATTATAGAGATTTGAACAAAGCAAGTCCGAAAGATGATTTTCCTCTGCCACACATTGATATGTTGGTAAACAATATAGCTAAATTCAAAGTCTTTTCATTTATGGATGGATTTTCCGGTTATAATCAGATCAAGATAGCACCCGAGGATATGGAGAAGACCACATTCATTACACCCTGGGGAACATTCTGTTATAGAGTGATGCCTTTCGGTTTAAAGAATGTTGGCGCAACATACCAGAGAGCTATGACCACTCTTTTTCATGATATGATGCATAAATAGATCGAAGTTTATGTTGATGATATGATTGCTAAATTCAGTGATGAATAAGAACATGTTGACATCTGTTGAAGCTATTCCAGCGTTTGAGGAAGTACAAACTCCGCTTGAATCCCAATAAGTGTACATTTGGTGTTCATTCTGGTAAGTTGTTGGGCTTTACTGTTAGTGAGAAAGGTATTGAGGTTGATCTTGCCAAGGTCAAAGCAATACAAGAAATGCCCTCACCCAAAATTGAGAAGCAAGTCAGAGGATTTCTCGGCCGCTTGAATTACATCTCAAGATTCATTTTGCATATGATTGCCATGTGTGCGCCTATATTCAAGCTTCTTCGGAAAGATCAGTCTTGTGATTGGACCGAAGATTTCCAGAAAGATTTTGACAGTATCAAAGAGTATCTGCTCGAGCCTCCAATTCTATCTCCGCCTGTGGATAGAATACTTTTGATCATGTATTTGACTGTGCTCGAAGAGAGTATGGAAGTGTTCTTTGTCAGCAAGACGAAACTAGAAAGAAAGAATATGATATTTACTACCTCAGTAAGAAGTTCACCGACTGTGAGACTCGATATTCTATGCTAGAAAAAACTTGTTACGCATTGGCTTGGGCTGCTAAGCGTCTGCGTCAGTATATGTTGAATCGTACTACTTGGTTAATATCCAAAATAGATCCAATCAAGTATATTTTTGAAAACTCTGCTTTAACTGGGAGGATTTCCCGTTGGCAAAGGTTGTTATCAGAGTATGATGTTGAATATCGATCTCAGAAAGAGATCAAAGGTAGTGTCTTGGCTGACCATCTGGCTCACCAACCAATTGAAGATTACCATTTAGTGCAGTATAATTTTCCTGATGAAGAGATCTTGTACTTTAAAATGAAAGATTGTGATGAACCATTTCCTGAAGAAGGGACAGAACTTGGTTCCGGTTGGGGCATGGTATTTGATGGAGCTGTTAATCAGTATGGTAATGGCATTGGGGTGGTGATTATTACTCCTCAAAACACTCATTTTCTGTTTACAGCTAGATTGACTTTCAAGTGTACAAATAATATGGCTGAGTATGAAGCTTTCATTATGGGGCTTGAAGAGGCCATTGATCTCAGAATCAAGTATTTGGACGTCTATGGAGATTCGGCTTTGGTAATGAATCAGATCAAAGGTGAATGGGAGATGAATCAACCCTGTTTGATACCATATAAAGATTATGCAAGGAGGATTTCAACTTTCTTTACAAAGGTGGAATTTCATCATATCCCTCGAGATGAAAATCGGATGGCAGATGCTCTTGCAACATTGGCTTTTATGGTTATGGTAAAATTCTAGAATGAAGTTCCCAATTTGACTGTGATGTGTCTCGATAGGCCAGCTCAGGTGTTTGTTGTTGAAGAAGTCAAAGATGAGAAGTTGTGGTATTTTGATATCAAGTGTTTTCTCCAAAGTCAAACACTGTTGAATGTTATTTCCTCTCCATGGCCCTTCTCCATGTGGGGAATTGATATGATTGGCATGATTGAGCCCAAAGCTTCAAACGGACATCATTCATTCTTGTGTCTATTGACTACTTCATAAAGTGGGTTGAAGCGACATCGTGTGTGAATGTAACTAAGCAAGTTGTTGTGAGGTTTATCAAGAATCAGATTATATGTCGGTATGGTGTGCCAAGTAAGATTATTACTGATAATTGATCTAACTTGAATAATAATATGGTGGAAGCTCTTTGCAAAGACTTCAAGATTGCACATCATAATTCTTCTTGCGACAGACCTAAGATGAATAGGACTATTGAAGCTGAAAATAAAAACATCAAGAAGATCATTCAAAAGATGGTTGTAACGTACAAAGATTAGCATGACATGCTCCTATTTGCTTTCCATGGGTACCGTACATCCATCCGCACTTCAACAGGGGAAACCCCTTTCTCAGTTATTTATGGAATACAAGTTGTGCTCCTAGTAGAGGTTAAGATCCCATCATTGCGTGTCTTGATGGAAGCCAAGTTGACTGAGGCTGAATGGTGTCAGACCAGGTATGACCAGCTGAATTTAATTGAAGAGAAGAGATTGACTGCCATGTGTCATGGTCAGTTATATCAGCAGAGAATGAAGAAAGCTTTTGATAAGAAGGTCAGGCCTCGTGTGTTCCGGGAAGGTGACCTTGTACTCAAGAAGATTCTATATTTCAAACCAGATGCTAGGGGCAAATGGACTCCTAATTATAAAGGCCCGTATGTTGTTAAGAGAGCCTTTTCAGGCGGTGCTTTGATTCTTACAACTATGGATGGTGAAGAGTCACTCATCCTGTGAATGTCGATGTAGTCAAGAAATATTTCACCTAAAAAGAAAACAACAGCTCGCTAAGTTGAAAACTCGAAAGGGCGACTTAGGCAAAGATGAGCGTCTCTGTGGATTGAAAACCCGAAAGGGCGATCCAGGAAAAAGTTAGAGACATAAAATAGAAAATTTATCATGATAGATTAAGTACCTCACATTGAGGCAATTTATGCAAAAATTAGGGATTATGGAAAGTAACTGCATTCGGATGATCTTCAGTCTTGAAGACATTCTTGAGCACGTCATTTGGTTTTGATTCGTCACTCTCAACAGAAGCCAAGAGCACAGTGGAAATTGAAGTTGGTAGAAGGATTAGTGATCATTGTATTCAATGTAGCCCTTTTCCATGTAAATTACCATTTTTTCAACTTTTGTAAAGATCTATGGAGTCTTGTCATTTACAGACTACCATTCTATTAAATAAAGTTGAGCTTTTTATCCAATTGTTTCTACTATTATTTATCTTTCAACCAAATAGAATTAAATTTTATGATGATCATTTTTGAAATTAAATTTAAAATCAAAATCATTTTTCTTAAAATAAAAGCAATTACTTTTAATCAATCGATTTCAGTAAGAAATATCAACAGCAGTCTGAGAACAAGTGGGTC
This sequence comes from Lathyrus oleraceus, assembly GCF_024323335.1. Classification (NCBI taxonomy): domain Eukaryota; kingdom Viridiplantae; phylum Streptophyta; class Magnoliopsida; order Fabales; family Fabaceae; genus Lathyrus; species Lathyrus oleraceus. The sequence continues at coordinate 268,750,308 of NC_066580.1, forward strand.
CCAGAATGTGAAGCATTGTTGGTCTTCCCCAAGCAGTTGGTTCACCAAGTTAGTTTCCCCAGGTGAGTTTTGAGATCACCTCCCCAACTGATTTCATGCATGTATTCTCAACGGTTTGCATAGATTTAGTACATATTTCATTTCCCCTCAGTTCGCCAGCGGATTTCACTCCTGATCCCCCAGCAGCACTGATTCTTGAGTAGTTTTTGTAGTATCCCTTGCGAGGTTGTCTCCCATTTGATATGATGTTGACCTAAAATTCCCCGCAGAGTTGATGGTTCAAATCCTCAGCAGATCTATTCCCTTTCCCAGTCAGGGTCGAACCTTTGAGATGGATGGTTTATATCCATCCCTAACTCTTTTCTCCAGCTAACACCTCCATCCTGTCGAGATTAGCCGAGTGTTGTATCGATGATTCATACCGTTGACATTTGTATCCTTCGTGATTATTTTTGTCAGCATAATCATCAATCATATATATATATATATATATATATATATATATATATATATATATATATATATATATATATATATATATATATATATATATATATATATATATATATACACATATACATATACATTCATATATTTCATTATTGCATTATTATTGCACTTTGTGATTTATTATTTTTGATCCTCTGCTATGGTGGTATCCTTTCCCCCATGCAGATATATATATATATACACATATACATATACATTCATATATTTCATTATTGCATTATTATTTCACTTTGTGATTTATTATTTTTGATCCTCTGCTATGGTGGTATCCTTTCCCCCATGCAGACTCGGTGTGTCTGTCCTCCCTCAATTGTAGAGTGTCAGCCCCTTAAGCAGAAAGAATTTAACCTTTCTCATTCCCCACTGAGTTATTTCCTCACGGATCATTATTATTTTAGCTTCCTCCCCAGTCTATTATCTAGATGGAACCACTCCCCTTGAGGTATATCCTCACCGGGTCGAGTCTTTAATTGACCGTTTCTTTCTAGCTCTTACCTAGATAGATTCTTTTGGTCCACTAAAAGTCTATTACCCAGTAACTAGTAATACTCTTATCAGTTTGCAAGTACCTTACTCTTACCCAATACCCGGTAACAGTAATCTTTTTCCGCTGGTTTTTCCCAGCGAATTCGTTTTACGTTTCCCCAGGTAGTCTATCCTTGATATGTTCATCTTAACCGATGACAATTATTCTTTCCTTTTGAGTTTATCCTTGATATATTCATCCTGACCGATGACGGATATTCTCTTTGTGATCTTCTACCTAGTAAAAAGGTAGTTGTAATCCCTATTTTCCACTCCCCAGAGGGTCAACCCTTGATATGTTCATCTTAACCGATGACGG